>NC_058081.1:634977789-635277789 GCF_014858855.1 Bufo gargarizans
GTGTGTGAAGTTATTCTGAATGACCCTATGTGCACCTTCAATATTATATACCCTTTTAGGGATAGATTTCAAATAGCTCTGATATAGCAGAAACCACTAAATTATGAAATTGCTAAATTGGGAATTGTACTTCAACCCAGAACAAAAAATGTGCTTTGACGGGCACTAAATAACTTTCCCAGCTACAACAGGACAACGGTAACGAGAGATTTAGAGGGATTTAAATTTGAGGCCTAGTATTTAGGCGCTGGGTGACAGGTATGGGTTTAGTGACAGAATTAGACTTGGAAATACACAGTAGCGGGTGTGTGTGAAGTTATTCTGAATGACCCTATGTGCACCTTCAATATTATATACCCTTTTAGGGATAGATTTCAAATAGCTCTGATATAGCAGAAACCACTAAATTATGAAATTGCTAAATTGGGAATTGTACTTCAACCCAGAACAAAAAATGTGCTTTGACGGGCACTAAATAACTTTCCCAGCTACAACAGGACAACGGTAACGAGAGATTTAGAGGGATTTAAATTTGAGGCCTAGTATTTAGGCGCTGGGTGACAGGTATGGGTTTAGTGACAGAATTAGACTTGGAAATACACAGTAGCGGGTGTGTGTGAAGTTATTCTGAATGACCCTATGTGCACCTTCAATATTATATACCCTTTTAGGGATAGATTTCAAATAGCTCTGATATAGCAGAAACCACTAAATTATGAAATTGCTAAATTGGGAATTGTACTTCAACCCAGAACAAAAAATGTGCTTTGACGGGCACTAAATAACTTTCCCAGCTACAACAGGACAACGGTAACGAGAGATTTAGAGGGATTTAAATTTGAGGCCTAGTATTTAGGCGCTGGGTGACAGGTATGGGTTTAGTGACAGAATTAGACTTGGAAATACACAGTAGCGGGTGTGTGTGAAGTTATTCTGAATGACCCTATGTGCACCTTCAATATTATATACCCTTTTAGGGATAGATTTCAAATAGCTCTGATATAGCAGAAACCACTAAATTATGAAATTGCTAAATTGGGAATTGTACTTCAACCCAGAACAAAAAATGTGCTTTGACGGGCACTAAATAACTTTCCCAGCTACAACAGGACAACGGTAACGAGAGATTTAGAGGGATTTAAATTTGAGGCCTAGTATTTAGGCGCTGGGTGACAGGTATGGGTTTAGTGACAGAATTAGACTTGGAAATACACAGTAGCGGGTGTGTGTGAAGTTATTCTGAATGACCCTATGTGCACCTTCAATATTATATACCCTTTTAGGGATAGATTTCAAATAGCTCTGATATAGCAGGAACCACTAAATTATGAAATTGCTAAATTGGGAATTGTACTTCAACCCAGAACAAAAAATGTGCTTTGACGGGCACTAAATAACTTTCCCAGCTACAACAGGACAACGGTAACGAGAGATTTAGAGGGATTTAAATTTGAGGCCTAGTATTTAGGCGCTGGGTGACAGGTATGGGTTTAGTGACAGAATTAGACTTGGAAATACACAGTAGCGGGTGTGTGTGAAGTTATTCTGAATGACCCTATGTGCACCTTCAATATTATATACCCTTTTAGGGATAGATTTCAAATAGCTCTGATATAGCAGAAACCACTAAATTATGAAATTGCTAAATTGGGAATTGTACTTCAACCCAGAACAAAAAATGTGCTTTGACGGACACTAAATATCTTGCCCAGCAACAACAGTACAGCGGTGGGTAACGAGAGATTTAGAGGGAATTAAATTTGAGGCCTAGTATTTAGGCGCTGGGTCACCGGTATGGATTTAGTGACAGAATTAGACTTGGAAATACACAGTAGCGGGTGTGTGTGAAGTTATTCTGAATGACCCTATGTGCACCTTCAATATTATATACCCTTTTTGGGATAGATTTCAAATAGCTCTGATATAGCAGGAACCACTAAATTATGAAATTGCTAAATTGGGAATTGTACTTCAACCCAGAACAAAAAATGTGCTTTGACGGGCACTAAATAACTTTCCCAGCTACAACAGGACAACGGTAACGAGAGATTTAGAGGGATTTAAATTTGAGGCCTAGTATTTAGGCGCTGGGTGACAGGTATGGGTTTAGTGACAGAATTAGACTTGGAAATACACAGTAGCGGGTGTGTGTGAAGTTATTCTGAATGACCCTATGTGCACCTTCAATATTATATACCCTTTTTGGGATAGATTTCAAATAGCTCTGATATAGCAGGAACCACTAAATTATGAAATTGCTAAATTTGGAATTGTACTTCAACCCAGAACAAAAAATGTGCTTTGACGGGCACTAAATAACTTTCCCAGCTACAACAGGACAACGGTAACGAGAGATTTAGAGGGATTTAAATTTGAGGCCTAGTATTTAGGCGCTGGGTGACAGGTATGGGTTTAGTGACAGAATTAGACTTGGAAATACACAGTAGCGGGTGTGTGTGAAGTTATTCTGAATGACCCTATGTGCACCTTCAATATTATATACCCTTTTTGGGATAGATTTCAAATAGCTCTGATATAGCAGGAACCACTAAATTATGAAATTGCTAAATTGGGAATTGTACTTCAACCCAGAACAAAAAATGTGCTTTGACGGGCACTAAATAACTTTCCCAGCTACAACAGGACAACGGTAACGAGAGATTTAGAGGGATTTAAATTTGAGGCCTAGTATTTAGGCGCTGGGTGACAGGTATGGGTTTAGTGACAGAATTAGACTTGGAAATACACAGTAGCGGGTGTGTGTGAAGTTATTCTGAATGACCCTATGTGCACCTTCAATATTATATACCCTTTTTGGGATAGATTTCAAATAGCTCTGATATAGCAGGAACCACTAAATTATGAAATTGCTAAATTGGGAATTGTATTTCAACCCAGAACAAGAAATGTGCTTGAACGGACACTAAATAACTCGCCCAGCTACAGCACTAGGGACAGATTTAGCTGGATATAAATTTGAGGCCTAGTATTTAGGCGCTGGGTGACCGGTATGGATTTAGTGACAGAATTAGACTGGGATATGGCCAAAAAATGAACAGACTATTGCTGGTTAAATGCACTTGGTGTGACAGCTTCACCCTGATGTAGGCTTTAGCCAAAAAACAACCACACCATTGAGGGTTAAATGCACTTGGTGACAGGCGCAGCTTGCCCCTGATTTTGTATATGGCCAAAAAATGAACAGACTATTGCTGGTTAAATGCACTTGGTGTGACAGCTTCACCCTGATGTAGGCTTTAGCCAAAAAACAACCACACCATTGAGGGTTAAATGCACTTGGTGACAGGCGCAGCTTGCCCCTGATTTTGTATATGGCCAAAAAATGAACAGACTATTGCTGGTTAAATGCACTTGGTGTGACAGCTTCACCCTGATGTAGGCTTTAGCCAAAAAACAACCACACCATTGAGGGTTAAATGCACTTGGTGACAGGCGCAGCTTGCCCCTGATTTTGTATATGGCCAAAAAATGAACAGACTATTGCTGGTTAAATGCACTTGGTGTGACAGCTTCACCCTGATGTAGGCTTTAGCCAAAAAACAACCACACCATTGAGGGTTAAATGCACTTGGTCGCAGCTTGTGCTGGCGCACCACAAGACACAAAATGGCCGCCGATCACCCCAGAAAAATGAGACTGACAAACGGTCTGTGCAGCCTAAAAACAGTGAGCAATTGAGGATCAGCAGCTCAATGGTCCACAGCTGCAGATCGATCAGTTAATCAAGTCCTTTGGAGGAGTTAATCTGCCTAATCTCGCCCTACTGTCGCAGCCGCAACCTCTCCCTACGCTAATCAGAGCAGAGTGACGGGCGGCGCTATGTGACTCCAGCTTAAATAGAGGCTGGGTCACATGGTGCTCTGGCCAATCACAGCCATGCCAATAGTAGGCATGGCTGTGATGGCCTCTTGGGGCAAGTAGTATGACGCTTGTTGATTGGCTGCTTTGCAGCCTTTCAAAAAGCGCCAAGAAAGCGTCACAAAAGCGCGAAGAAAGCGACGAACACCGAACCCGAACCCGGACTTTTACGAAAATGTCCGGGTTCGGGTCCGTGTCACGGACACCCCAAAATTCGGTACGAACCCGAACTATACAGTTCGAGTTCGCTCATCCCTAGTTTCAAGTACTCCACCAACATGGCCAGTGGCGATGACGCCGTTATCAGCGTTACAATACCACTTCTATGTCTCCTTGAGAAAACACTTAGGGCGATGATGAAAGAGGAGGTGGCCCAGGAGGAGGAGGAAGAGGGGTCATTTTTAGTACTTTCAGGCCAGTCTCTTTGAAGTGACTCAGAGGGAGGTTTTTTTGCAACAGCAGAGGCCAGGTACAAATGTGGCCAGCCAGGGCCCAGTACTGGAGGACGAGGAGGACAAGGATGAGGAGGAGGAGGATGAAGCATGTTCACAGTGGGGTGGCACCCAACGCAGCTCGGGCCCATCACTGGTGCGTGGCTGGGGGGGAAACGCAGGACGATGACAATATGCCTCCCACAGAGGACAGCTTGTCCTTACCTCTGGGCAGCCTGGCACACATGAGCGACTACATGCTGCAGTGCCTGCGCAACGAGAGCAGAGTTGCCCACATTTTAACGTGTGCGGACTACTGGGTTGCCACCCTGCTGGATCCCCGGTACAAAGACAATGTGCCGACCTTACTTCCTGCACTGGAGCGTGATAGGAAGATGCGCGAGTACAAGCACACGTTGGTAGACGCGCCACTGAGAGCATCCCCAAATGTCACAGGGGAACAAGTGGAAGCCCAAGGTGAAGGCAGAGGAGGAGCAAGAGGTCGCCAACGCAGCTATGTTACGGCCAGCTCCTCTGAGGGCAGGGTTAGCAAGGCAGAGATTAGTCCAGCAATTATGAGATGAAAGATTATAATGGGTCAAAAATTGAATAACAACCTAGTCCAGCAAAAGAATTAACCCTTAAAGAAAATATGTAATTTTATTAATAATAAAACACAAATTACATACTCCACTAAACTATTTAAGGTAGAGGCTCCAATAGCTGGGTAGCTGCTAATGGGTGGGGAATCTGTCCCTACGCTAACACCCTTAGCTACACCTCAGCCCAGGGATGCCCCCTGATGGTGGGGACTCCCTGTCCTCGAGCCTAGACTACCACCTCCTACTGTTCCCTGGGTAAGTGATAGGGGGTGGATGCTGGCTCTGTGGTGGACTACCAGATTAACAACCGGACAAACAAACAAAAAAGCTGCCCTATGTATACAGCCCTATTGATGTAGTAACACTAAAAACACCCTATGAATTAGTATGATAATTACAACAGTAATTTAAAGGACCCCGACGCGTTTCCCCCACAGTGCGGGATTATCAGGGGGTGAATGAGAATAGATGTATAGATCAATAATGGAAAAAGATAAAATTAGATAGTTAGATAACTGAGAGCAGACATATAATATGAACTCCGTTAAACGGGTGTGGATCACCGTTATTGATGCCACGGTGTCGTTACATACTATATTGGACCCAACAATATTACTTAGAGGAGAAAGAGGCACATCTGGTCCAACGACCACAGAAAGAACGGATAGTAGTCTCGAAGCGGTCATATATTCAGGGAGAGCCTCTGTGGAAGAAAAAGACAAATATATACAAGCTCATAGATTGGCAATGCTAGTTTTTAATTGGTACATTTAAAGCATGGCCGTCACCGATAAGCACCATGATCAAAGAGGCAACTCACTGTGTCCACAAAATGCCCGAATTCCACTTCAATACAGAATAGTAGACAATTGATAAGGCGACATGGAGTAACTTGGATGATAGAATGGCATCCATTTATGATGCCCTGCGGGTCGGTTTTCAGACCAACTAGTGAAATTAGGAATTATAGCTGTGGAATGAAAGCATATATACTTGCTAGTACAGCCAGTAAATACATCCAACATGTGAAAATCACTACATCAAGATCACAAAAAGCTACCTTGAATTTGCCACTCAATGGTCAGAGTCAGACTGACTATGTGAGACTGGCTATGTTGCCTGTGTTACACAAGACGCACAATTAGTAATCATCTGTATCCTTAAAGTCAAGACGAGGTGCCCAAATCGTACTCACATTCAGTGTATGCAATGTCTAGTCCTCCATGAAGTTTCCTCCTCTGGGTCCAATACTCTGTTTACCAGCACTCCCC
Organism: Bufo gargarizans; assembly: GCF_014858855.1. Taxonomy (NCBI): domain Eukaryota; kingdom Metazoa; phylum Chordata; class Amphibia; order Anura; family Bufonidae; genus Bufo; species Bufo gargarizans. The sequence continues at coordinate 634,983,973 of NC_058081.1, forward strand.
GTTTATATATCCCTCCTATACTAGCTTAAGATGTCACTTCCGCCCCCGACCGTATGTTGTCACTTCCGCTGGCAGGCGATAATGCTAAATAGACGCGTGCGTTCCACTGTGAAATGCATGCTGAGGCGCCTACTTCCGGTTAGTGAACCCTGTCTAACCCATGCAGTGACGTATATCCGGCCGTTGGACCGCAGCGCCCTTCTGGTCCCTTATCGTCTGTGCTCCATCCCTGAAACAGAGGACAGGACTATCAACAAGTGGGCGTTGCCGACTGGGAAAGGAAAGATTATCACAGATACAGAACGGCAACATTGTCCTCTAGTGGGGCAGATGGAAATATTATATGGGGACTGCAATAAGGGTTCCTGTGTGTAAAACCAGCTAGGAGGGAGATCAAAGAGAGGGGGGAGAGAGAATAGTGATAGAGGAGAGAGCGTCAAATTCACTGATACGTGATAAGAAGGGGGCACAATAGTACACAATGGACCAGTTCATGTCCATTGTTGGAGATGATTAACCATTCGGGTGCTTTGCACACCCAGGCTAAGTTAAGGGGGCGTTGCATTACTGATGGCCTCACAAGCTGACAGGACTGGGGAAGCATGGCAGAGATGTGGAAAAGTTTTGTCAACACGCCACAGCTAACTGCACCACCATCTGATACGGAACGTGTTAGCAAGAGGCAACATTTCACTAACATGGTGGAACAGTACGTGTGCACACCCCTCCACGTACTGACTGATGGTTTGGCCCCATTCAACTTCTGGGTCTCCAAATTGTCCACGTGGCCAGAGCTAGCCATTTATGCCTTGGGGGTGCTGGCCTGCCCGGCGGCCAGTGTTTTGTCATTACAGACAAACGCAGACGCCTGTCTACAGCCAATGTGGACAAGCTGACGTTCATAAAAATGAACCAGGCATGGATCTCACAGGATCTGTCCATCCCTTGTGCAGATTAGACATTTATAACTACCTCCCCTTAACCATATATTATTGTACTCCAGGGCACTTCCTCATTCAATCCTCTTTTTATTTTAATTTTACCATTATATTGCTGGACAACACAAAGTTGAATGAACCTCTCCTCTGTCTGGGTGCTGGGGCCAAAAAATATCTGACAGTGGCCTGTTCCAGTGGTGGGTGACATGAAGCCTGATTCTCTGCTATGACATGAAGCCTGATTCTCTGCTATGGGACCTCTCTCCTCTGTCTTGGTGCCGGGGCCTAAAAATATCTGACAGTGGCCTGTTCCAGTGTTGAGTGACATAAAGCATGATTCTCTGCTATGACATGAAGCCTGATTCTCTGCTATGGGACCTCTCTCCTCTGTCTGGGTGCCGGGGCCTAAAAATATCTGACAGTGGCCTGTTCCAGTGTTGGGTGACATAAAGCCTGATTCTCTGCTATGACATGAAGCCTGATTCTCTGCTATGACATGAAGCCTGATTCTCTGCAATGGGACCTCTCTCCTCTGTCTGGGTGCCGGGGCCTAAATATCTTACAGTGGCCTGTTCTAGTGGGTGACATGAAGCCTGATTCTCTGCAATGTGAAGTCTCTCCTCTGTCTGGGTGCCGGGGCCTAAATATCTGATAATGGCCTGTTCCAGTGGTGGGTGACGTGAAGCCTGATTCTCTGCTATGACATGAAGCCTGATTCTCTGCTATGGGACCTCTCTCCTCTGTCTGGGTGCCGGGGCCTAAAAATATCTGACAGTGGCCTGTTTCAGTGTTGGGTGACATGAAGCCTGATTCTCTGCTATGACATGAAGCCTGATTCCCTGCAATGGGACCTCTCTCCTCTGTCTGGGTGCAGGGGCCTTAATATCTGACAATGGCCTGTTCCAGTGGTGGGTGATATGAAGCTTGATTCTCTGCTATGACATGAAGCCTGATTCTCTGCTATGACATGAAGCCAGATTCTCTGCAATGGGACCTCTCTCCTCTGTCTGGGTGCCGGGGCCTAAATATCTGACAGTGGCCTGTTCCAGTGGTGGGTGACATGAAGCCTGATTCTCTGCAATGGGACCTCTCTCCTCTGTCTGGGTGCCGGGGCCTTAATATCTGACAATGGCCTGTTCCAGTGGTGGGTGACATGAAGCTTGATTCTCTGCTATAATATGAAGCCTGATTCTCTGCCTTGACATGAAGCCTGATTCTCTGCTATGGGACCTCTCTCCTCTGTCTGTCTGGTAGGCGGGGCCTAAATATCTGACAATGGCCTGTTCCAGTGGTGGGTGATGTGAAGCCTGATTCTCTGCTAGGACATGAAGCCTGATTCTCCGCTATGGGACCTCTCTCCTCTGTCTTGGTGCCGCGGCTTAAATATCTGAAAAATGGCCTGTTCCAGTAGTGGGTGACATGAAGCATGATTCTCTGCTATGACATGAAGCCTGATTCTCTGCAATGGGACCTCTCTCCTCTGTCTGGGTGCCGGGGCCTAAATATCTAACAGTGGCCTGTTCCAGTGGTGGGTGACATGAAGCTTGATTCTCTGCTATGGGACCTTTCTCCAATTGATATTGGTAAATTTTTATTTATTTTATTTTTATTTTTATTCATTTCCCTGTCCACATTTGTTTGCAGAGGATTTGCCTACATTTTGCTGCCTTTTGCAGCCCTCTAGCCCTTTCCTGGGCTGTTTTACAGCCTTTTTAGTGCTTAAATGGGGTTCGGGGCGAAGTTCGGGTCGAGTTCGGATCCCGAACACGAACATTTCCGGGAAGTTCGGCTGAACTACTCGAACCCGAGCATCCAGGTGTTCGCTCAACTCTACCGATCACCCATTCTAGAAGCCCTGAAAATGCAGGCATCTGCAGTGCTCCCATAGGCCTCAATATCAGCAATGATAAAATTGTAGGTACTGTCAGTCAAAGCTAAAAGCATTACGGAAAAATATTGTTTATAATTGTAGAACCGCAACCCTGAGTGAGGCGGCTTCAATGCAGTTTGGGAACTGCGCATCACGTTCACAGCCCTTAGCGATTCACATCCAATCAGCTACCTTGGACTCTGGCATCACCATATCCTGGAGTTGCTGCTAAATGACTTGACGAACAATACAAGAAATCTTAAGACACACAGCAGGAACTCAAAATGCAGTGAAGCAAATGAATTGATGATTGCCAGGAATCTAAAGTGTAAATTTTTTTAAAAAAAATTGGTATATTACAATTACATTTGACTATATCATAGCCATGAGGAAATATATTGAAAATTACACTATAAAAAGGTAACAGAAATTTAAAACACAAACAAATTTAGGAAACCTACCTCAACGTCACGATGAGCTGTTCCTCTAGTAAAATGCAGCGCCGCATATTTGTGTCCAGGTATGTGATGCCAGGACGCAGAGCCGCTAACAAAATGTCAAAGCTGCTCACAGACATACGACAAAACCCATGAAATTTATCAGGATGTTGTCACAGATCCATGTACAGCGTATTGAATGGCCCTTCCTGCGCCGCTGAGAGACAATTGGATGAACCCAATGCCGCCTCCTCTGTTCCTCAGTCCGCATAGTTGGATGCAGTCCAAAATTCTGAGAAATAAGCCAGCACAGGAGAACCTCTTCCTCCGAATTGTCAGACATGACCCAGCTGATAGCAGTAGCCAGAAAGCAATGCCAGCCAAACACAGTATTCCAACAAAGCTCTCGATGCTGCAACAAGCGGAAGAAAATGCTATCATGACCATCTTATATAGGGGGTGTGAAAAACAGGAAGAGCCTAAATTTCTTTTTTTAAGTTTTATTGGTACCAGTGTAATGCCCTGTGTCTCCCGTTTTTGTACCTGCTTCCTTGATATTCTCCCATTTAGGAAGTCTTCTTTCCTGTAGTGGTTTGTTCACTGATCCTTCTTAGGACCAGAAGAGGTAATTCCTAGTTCGGCAATAGACTAGATTTCATTGGCATAAAATTTCTGCATGTCCACTAAGAGTCTTTTCATCAAGGATTTACTAGGTACGCACCTACCCTAGGAGAGTGGAGATCTGTACTCTAATAGTATTGGGCTTTAGGCTTCTCATACATTCAATAACAATTAGAGGATGCCTCCAATCGCCATTTTTCCGTGTGACGATACCCATGATCTGTATTTTTTTATTTTTTAGGAAAGGGGGGTGATTAGAATTTTTATATATTTTTTAAATATTTTTTTCTTTTTAGAAACTGTATTTATTTATTTTTTTGTTTTTTTATGCTTCCCATAGGGAACTATAACAAGCAATTATAAGCTTGCTAGGAAACACTGTCCGGCAGCAGCATGCCTGGAAGTACATTTCAGAGTTTTTGCGCGCTCGGAAGCCATGGTCAGGATTGACCACGGCATCTAAAGTGCTAAATGGACGTGAGTTGTGGGTGTCTGTTATATAAAACAGCAGGCACCCTGTGGCTATGGCGCCAGTAGTACGGTGCTGGTGGGAAGGGGTTAAATGGTCTATGGTATGTAAGTAAGGCTTCCAGATATACTGCTTCTATTAGTAGAAAAGCCCTCTAGTATTAATTGCGCCCTCACAGAGTCTGCAGTAGAAATTAATCCCCGCTATTGTCCCCACAGTCATAATAAAGCTCTCTACAGATCCCTCAGTAGTGATAAGCAGATCTATAAGTCCCTCCTATAGAGCCCCTAGTAGTAATAAGAACGCCTAATGTCCCCTGTATTTAAAATGCAAGGGACATTTATAATGCTTGCCCTGAAGAGACCCCAGTATTTATAATGCCCCCTGTAGTTATATTCCTCCTTTTAGTGTCCTCAGAAATGATAACTTCTCACCCCTCCACCATACAGTCCTATGCAAATAGCGCTACTTAGCTCCCCCGGCCATATCATCCCATGTGAATAACATCACACCATCTTTCCTGCCCACAGTAGTTATGTCTTATTAACCCACCATTTATAGTAGTTATAGTCTCTTACTGCCCCTGCGCAGTAGTTAAGCCTCCTTTGTGCCCCCACACAGTAAAATGTCCCCTTACAGTAATGCTGCCCCTTTAGTGTTAATAAAACAAAATACTCACCTAGCCCGATTCCCTTAATGAACAGAGCACATCATGCTGTTCCTATGGTATAGCAGGGAGCCCTCCAAGGCCTGCAGGACAGTGCTTAAATATAGGACACTCCCATCGGTTCTGGGACAGTTGGGAGGTATATAGTTGATAAGACCATAAATCTACTTCAGTATTGAACTTATCAGCTACAGCAAATGCACTTCCAGTGACCTTAGGGACAACTGTGAACTGTGGTCCTGAGTGTGATCAGAGTCCCAGCATGGAAAGTTCAAGTTACAGGCAGACTCAACTGGGTACCTGCAGTGATGAAAGGCCTCTCTCTGAGCAGTGCTGCAGAGCATTGCACCCTTAACTTGTTAACAGTGGAATGTAGTTTATGAAAGATTTACCTCTGAGACAGTAGTAGCTAATGTGTGCAGGGATCTGCTCTGAGGCAAAGAGTCTTGAGATCACAACAGATGGCCCAGCAGCAGCCAGTCAGAGGCTGACATTTTGTGTGAATCAATTACCTCCCTGCACCAGTTTGTCCAAGTCTGTTTGACACAGTAGGATTCAGTTGGCAGCAGGAATAGTCAGCTTTAAAGGGATTCTGTCACCAGGTTTCACCCCCTCCAGATAAAAATATGGTTATGTTCAGGGAGCTTTAACCATTCCTAATGTGGTCTTATAAATGTAATCTGTAGGCTCATTTTGCTAAAAATGCGCTATTACTAACCTGTCAGTCCTAAAAATAAAGTGCCCAAGGGGATGTCAATGGCTCTAAGCTGCCGCCCTCACCTGCTGCCGTTCGTGCCCAGCTCCGCCTCATAATCTTCTGTGACGCCTCCAGCTCTCCCTCTATAGCATGCTGTGAAAGCCTCCCTCCTCCCTCTGTAACATCGCTGTGAAAGCCTCCTGCTCTCCCTCCCCCCTCCTCCCTCCGTAACATCACATTGAAAGCCTCCTGCTCTCCCTCCCTCCCCCCTCCTCCCTCCTCCCTCTGTAACATGCTGTGAAAGCCTCCCTCCTCCCTCTGTAACATCGCAATGTTAGAGCAGCAGGAGGAGGAGGGGGGAGGGAGAGCAGGAGGCTTTCAAAGCGATGTTACAGAGGGAGGAGGGGGGAGGTAGAGCAGGAGGCTTTAACAGCGATGTTACAGAGGGAGGAGGGGGGAGGGAGGGAGAGCAGGAGGCTTTCAAAGCGATGTTACAGAGGGAGGAGGGAGGAGGGGGGAGGGAGAGCAGGAGGCTTTCACAGCATGTTACAGAGGGAGGAGGAGGAAGGGAGAGCAGGAGGCTTTCAAAGCGATGTTACAGAGGAAGAGCTGGAGGCGTCACAGAAGATTATGAGGCGGAGCTGGGCGCGAACGGCAGCAGGTGAGGGCGGCAGCTTGGAGCCATTGACATCCCCTTGGGCACTTTATTTTTATGACTGACAGGTTAGTAATAGCGTATTTTTAGCAAAATGAGCCTACAGATTACATTTATAAGACCACATTAGGAATGGTTAAAGCTCCCTGAACATAACCATATTTTTATCTGGAGGGGGTGAAACCTGGTGACAGAATCCCTTTAAAGACTATGTACACCTTTGGAGGCAATTTTTTTTATGATTGCATTTTACTCATTTTGGGCTAAAAAATCATGTTTTGAATTGGTGTTCATTAAAAATATTGAGCCATCCTGTCACAAAGGGTTAGCTGTTTGTCTAACTGTGTGAATCGTACTTTTTACTTTCACTTTGTTCCTTTATCTAATAATCCTTATCTCTAATTTACTAAGAGGTCATAAACACTTATTTAAGCCACATTCTTATCAGTAAGAAAAGAACTGAGCTATAATGAGTGTTTATAATGTCAGAGAGCAAAGATAAGGAGTCCATCAGGTGAGCTGGCTGATGGGGCAGAGAGAAAATTCAGATCCTGCTACTAGAGCAGCTCAGCCCTGCACAGACATAAGGGCTCCATATTTTTTAATAAAGATCTATTTAAAACAGGATTTTTAGCTCAACATTAGTTCAATGCAATAAAAATAATAATAATAATAACAAATAGCTCCCAAAGGTGTACATTCCAAGCTATGAATACAGTAAAGCTGAAAACGCCTATTTATATCAGAGGGTGGGATTTTCCTCTAGCTTCCCAGGACTGTGGCATAATGCCTGTAATACTGGACTTTGCCAGAGGATCTGGGATTGTTGGGCGGTGTGCATCAGGGCAGCCTGATTTTCATTCATCCAACTAAGGCTTGTCGGCACCCCCCCCCCCCTCCTTGCACCCTTTGCACCCTGTCCTCCCTGGTAAGGAGTGACCTCAACTGCTTATATGAACAGTTTACAATCGTCTTTCATTCTGCAACCACAATAGGCAGTTAAATTAACCTTCTAGTACATCTATGATCATCTCCAGATTGTTTCCCATTCAGATGTATTTAAAATTGCTTGTATGGGTAATAAATCTGCAATTATCAAAATTCATGCAGTACAAGCTGTAATAGAGCACCATTGTTTTCCTTGTGATCTGCAATGCCTCATGTTAATAGCTAATAAGATATCACTGGCAAATGGCTAATTGTGAATCTGAAAATAGAGGAGCCACAATTAAAATGTTTGACCCTGAAACAAAGTGGGACCAGCTCATCAAAACTAATTTGCTCTGAAGAATGTATATGTCTTGAGAACACTAAAGATGCTGATCACATCGTTCCCAGATAAAGTAATAGATACAGAATAACTTCAAGCCGCATGAGGAGACCTCCGCCGCTCTATGCAAATGCACCACTTGACCTCTACAACACCGGCTTTAATCTTGTAAGAGCGCAGATTTTGGTGAAATTAACCCCAATTTAAACTGGCGATTCGACTAAAGGAGATAATGGATTTGAAGTTTACATGCAGTTAACATGGGGAATGTTAATTAAGAGGCAGAGTTGAGCTAATTACATTGGTTTCTGATTAGAAGTGCGATGGGGTAGACATGAGCTGGTGTCATCTAAGAGGTGAGAGAAGAATCCTCTGTAAGGATGCAGAACTCGACTTTCCTGCTTAAAGAATTAGAAAAGTATATCAGATTTCCTTCAGAAAGAGCACCATGCCATGGATTGTGTCAGCTATTGCAGCTCATCAGTAATGGAAACGGTCTGTGCTGTAATACTGCATACAAACTGTGGACAAGTATGGCACTCTTTATGGAAGAGAACAGCCATGTTTTACTAAACCTGGACAATGTCTTTAAAAAGGAGTGAATCTCATCCAGGGAAAATGTTTTAGGAAAAGCCAGGAAAGGAATGACTATTATGGTAGGCACTGACAGTCTATGGCCTAATGTCCACACTGTGCACCAAAGTGCAAAAACAGGGACTTAGCTTTGGCTTACCCCCACCTGGATTCCTATTCTGTCTCTCTTGGAAGCTCAAATCCCAGTGGTATATACAGAATGTCCCTTCTTACTGAGGGCACCATGTTAAACATCCATCCCCTACAAATTTAATCCTTCCCCAAAGACATTTCTCCACACTGCGGTGGCTGAGTACAGCTGTGCAGAGATAACCTGGACAGGGTTTTCAACTTATTTGGCATGGCACCATCCCAAAATTAGGATTGCTATGAATCTTAATTCTATGGCATATTTTAGCAATAATAATTTGATGAGCCTTTTGATGCTTTTTGGAGATATCCAATACTAGAAATATCTGACATAGAGAGGCAGATTTGTTATTTCAAATGTGAATTCTGGGTGAGATGGAGACACAGTTCTAGGCACATGCGATCCAGCTGTGGCAAAACTACGACTCCCATCAAGCATTGTACATCCTACAGTTATCAGGGCTGGGAGTCATAGTTTTGCCACAGCTGGAGGGCCATGAGTTTGACATCTGTGGTTTAGAGGAAGGAAGGCTTGACTTGATGTGAAAGGGCAAGGCTTAAGGAGGTATTCCATTTACAAAAATGATCATCTATCCACAGGTCCTACCACTGCAAAATGGACAGAGTGGGTGATTGGCATGCAGCCGCTCTATTCATTTCTATGGGAGCACCAGAGATAGCAGAATACAGCGATGACATTAAAATACAGGCTGGATCACTACAGGAGGGTAATTATGATACAGGCTAGAACACTATAGGGGGGGCATTATACGTGTGGGCACTACAGGAGGACACATTATATGTACTGGCATTACAGGGGCCATTATAATACAGGGTACACTACAGGAGGTCATTATGACTACAGGGGGCACTGTATCAGAAGTGAAAAGTGAATAGCTGTGGATGCTGTCACATCGATAACTTACTTTACCTGACTGCTGCCATCGTACATTGTTAAGACTGTTGGTGTCCAGCTCGCCCTTCGCCTGACAGCAGACCCTGGTGGACATTTACTTAAAGTAGTTGAGTACCCCTGGTCTTAATCTTAGACTGCTTTCACAGAGTCAGTATTTGAGCACTATTTTGTAACCATAACATAGTCCATTTTAGTACCATCCCCAATCGACCAGATGAGTAACTCTGATTTATACTGTTCAAATTCGACTTGCATGGCCACGCTGTTCTCTGGTGCAAAGTATCTGCGTCTCATCAGTGTCATGGTTGCCCCATCTGGCCATACCCTTGTTCTGGGGGGGGGGGGGGGTATTAAGTACTCACAGTTCTTTTTGATAGGTCAAAGGTAGGGATAAGTGAACCTGAACCACCATGATCGTGACTGTACTGTACATTTGGGTGTCCGTGTACCGAACCCAAAGCCGGATTTTGGTGCCAAAGTTCATATCCGGGTTTGTTGTTCGTGCTTTAAATAAAGCTTGTTAAAAGGCTGCAGCACAGCCAATCAGCAACTGATTAAGCTTTGGGCACTTGGAAGCCATCACAGTCATGCCTAGTATTGGCACCATGTGACCATGCATGAATAAATGCTGGATCACATAGTGATTTTGCTCTGACTAGTGTAGGGACAGGATGCTGCTGCAGGCAGGGTGTTAGGCTTTTATTCATTTTAAAAAGTGTGCTTGTAACCTTGAGGCATTATTGATGGGTGCAATACAGCTCCTTTGCACCAGTGAGACATATATACCATACTTAAAGAGGACCTTTCACTTGTACAGGGAGTGCAGAATTATTAGGCAAGTTGTATTTTTGAGGATTAATTTTATTATTGAACAACAACCATGTTCTCAATGAACCCAAAAAACTCATTAATATCAAAGCTGAATATTTTTGGAAGTAGTTTTTAGTTTGTTTTTAGTTTTAGCTATTTTAGGGGGATATCTGTGTGTGCAGGTGACTATTACTGTGCATAATTATTAGGCAACTTAACAAAAAACAAATATATACCCATTTCAATTATTTATTTTTACCTGTGAAACCAATATAACATCTCAACATTCACAAATATACATTTCTGACATTCAAAAACAAAACAAAAACAAATCAGTGACCAATATAGCCACCTTTCTTTGCAAGGACACTCAAAAGCCTGCCATCCATGGATTCTGTCAGTGTTTTGATCTGTTCACCATCAACATTGCGTGCAGCAGCAACCACAGCCTCCCAGACACTGTTCAGAGAGGTGTACTGTTTTCCCTCCTTGTAAATCTCACATTTGATGATGGACCACAGGTTCTCAATGGGGTTCAGATCAGGTGAACAAGGAGGCCATGTCATTAGATTTTCTTCTTTTATACCCTTTCTTGCCAGCCACGCTGTGGAGTACTTGGACGCGTGTGATGGAGCATTGTCCTGCATGAAAATCATGTTTTTCTTGAAGGATGCAGACTTCTTCCTGTACCACTGCTTGAAGAAGGGGTCTTCCAGAAACTGGCAGTAGGACTGGGAGTTGAGCTTGACTCCATCTTCAACCCGAAAAGGCCCCACAAGCTCATCTTTGATGATACCAGCCCAAACCAGTACTCCACCTCCACCTTGCTGGCGTCTGAGTCGGACTGGAGCTCTCTGCCCTTTACCAATCCAGCCACGGGCCCAGCCATCTGGCCCATCAAGACTCACTCTCATTTCATCAGTCCATAAAACCTTAGAAAAATCAGTCTTGAGATATTTCTTGGCCCAGTCTTGACGTTTCAGCTTGTGTGTCTTGTTCAGTGGTGGTCGTCTTTTAGCCTTTCTTACCTTGGCCATGTCTCTGAGTATTGCACACCTTGTGCTTTTGGGCACTCCAGTGATGTTGCAGCTCTGAAATATGGCCAAACTGGTGGCAAGTGGCATCTTGGCAGCTGCACGCTTGACTTTTCTCAGTTCATGGGCAGTTATTTTGCGCCTTGGTTTTTCCACACGCTTCTTGCGACCCTGTTGACTATTTTGAATGAAGCGCTTGATTGTTCGATGATCACGCTTCAGAAGCTTTGCAATTTTAAGAGTGCTGCATCCCTCTGCAAGATATCTCACTATTTTTGACTTTTCTGAGCCTGTCAAGTCCTTCTTTTGACCCATTTTGCCAAAGGAAAGGAAGTTGCCTAATAATTAGGCACACCTGATATAGGGTGTTGATGTCATTAGACCACACCCCTTCTCATTACAGAGATGCACATCACCTAATATGCTTAATTGTTAGTAGGCTTTCGAGCCTATACAGCTTGGAGTAAGACAACATGCATAAAGAGGATGATGTGGTCAAAATACTAATTTGCCTAATAATTCTGCACTCCCTGTATAAACTATGTGAACTGAGTATGCTGGCGCCCGGGGATCTCACTGCACTTACTATTATCCCCGGGCGCCGCTCCGTTCTCCCGTTATAGGCTCCGGTACCTTTGCTCCTTAAGTTATAGTAGGCGGGTCTTCCCTTGTCCTGTGGGCGTCTCCTTCTACTAGGCTGCAGCGCTGGCCAATCGCAGCGCACAGCTCACAGCCTGGGAGGTTTTATACTCCCAGGCTGTGAGCTGTGTGCTGCGATTGGCCAGCGATGCAGCCTAGGAGAAGGAGACGCCCACAGGGCAAGGGAAGACCCGCCTACTATAACTTAAGGAGCAAAGGTACCGGAGCCTATAACAGGAGAACGGAGCGGCGCCCGGGGATAATAGTAAGTGCAGTGAGATCCCCGGGCGCCGCTCTATATGGCAGCATACTCAGTTCACATCGTTTATACAAGTGAAAGGTCCTCTTTAATCGTGCTGTTCAGTCTGAGGGTGACCTGTTGGCATTTTTTTCGGTGCAATCCTACTCCTTTGCACCTGTGACAGGGAGATATAATAAAGAAAAAACAAATAAGCCTCACCCAATATTGTATAAGGACATGCACACACACTATGTAGCCTACAGATATGTTCCCTAAAAAGGAACAAGTAAAACATACCCATCAAAAATATCACAAAAATATCAATTTATTACACAAAATCAGAAAAATATATAAAACACTATGGGCCAGATTTATCACTACACTTACATCTTACTCCACTTTTACATATGTCCAAAGTCACTTTTGGCTAAGTCAGATTTATGAATGGTCCTTTAATACTGTGATAAATGTGGTTTGACGGTAGCAGTTTATCCTTCAGTAAGCGGCTTTACAAAAGTCGCACCTATTTACAAAAACGTTGCGTGTTCTATTAAAAAGTCATATAAGATAAGCATGGTCCTCACTAGAGTGAAATTGCACAATTTTGTGCACAATTTTTGGCGACTTTTTAAAATTGTCGCAATAGTAAATCTGTCTAGAGATTTATTTAAATAATAAAACACACCCACTTTCAGAAAACTGGCGAGCATAGCACAAAGCCAATAAAAGTTAAAAATGTTTGCACAGTTTTAGCGATTGCGCAAAAATTTGCGACTTTTTCACTCCATTATTTTGACTTGAGCTAATGATAAATCTCGCCTTATGAGTCAGGGATAGCAATGTCAGAAATAGATGACAATAACCTTAATGTTGTGTGGAAACACTGGCCTACAGCCATACTGCCCTTAAAAAGAATGTATTTCATGCCCCAAAAAAAGAAGGGATAATTGGTGAGATCAGATAATAAATGCAAGTAATGTGCAGGTGTGCGCTGCGCAATGCCATCAGTGGCAAGGTCCACATAACCACCGACACGTGGACCAGTAAGTATGGGTAGAGACGTTATATCTCCCTAACTGCCCACTGGGTAAATGTAGTGGCGGCTGGGGCTGTGGTGGACAGCGGTTTGCTGCATGTCCTACCACCACCGAGCATTGCTGAACATTTCTCTGTGCCTCCTGTTGCCTCCTCCTCCTACTTTGCTTCCTCCTCCAGTTCCTCCTCTACTGCTTTCTCATCACATCAGCCTTACTTCAGCACAGTCAGGGGGAAACGACAGCAGGCTGTTCTGAAACTCATATGTTTGGGGGGAAGACCCCAAACCACGCAGGAACTGTGGCCGGGCATGGAAGAACAGACCAATGAATCCTTCCTGCTCACCGCCTCATATGCGACATACCCACAAGGTGGAACTTTATCTTGCACATGCTGGATAGACTGTGCGAACAGCAGCAGGCAATAGTAGAGTTTCATCTGCAGCACTCACAGGTGAGTCGCTTTGCGGAACAGCAACATTTCACCACCAACAAGTGGGCCTCCATGCGGGACTTGTGTGCCGCGTTTCTCTGCTTCGAGTACTCCACCAACATGGCCAGTGGTGATGACGCCGTTATCAGCCTTACTATCCTACTTCTATGACTCCTTGAAAAAAGCTTCAGGCACTGATGGATGAGGATGTGGCACAGGAGGAAGAGGAGGAACAGGGATCATTCCCATGGTTATCAGGCCAGTTGTCCACAAGTGGCTCAGAGGGTGGATGCCTGCATCAACAGTGGCCAGCTACCCAACTGTCCAGCCAGGGCAAGGTTTGGACATGAGGAGGATGATGAAGAGGAGGAGGAGGAGGAGGAGGAGGAGGAGGAGAAGGATCCACGTTCACAGCAGGGTGACACCTAAATCAGCTCAGTGACATTACTGGAGAGTGGCTGGGGGAATATAGCGAAACAGACGATATACCTTTCACCGAGGACAGCTTGTCATTGCCTCTGGGCAGCCTGGCACACATACTGGGTGGCCACCCTGCTGGATCCCCGCTACAAGGACATTGTGCTGTCCTTACATCCGTCACTGGAGCGTGAACAGAAGAATCGCGAGTACAAACGAATGCTGTTAGAGGCGCTGCTGATGGCGTTCCTACCTGACAGCGGCAGCTCAGTGTAACCACAAGGCGGAGACGGCATAGGAGGAGGAAGTCGCCAACGCTGCAGGGGCACCGTCAGCACCTCAGAAGGGAGGGTTAGCATGGCCGAAATGTGGAAAAGCTTTGTCTTCACGTCACAATATACAGCACCACCAGCTGATATGGAACGTCTTAGCAGGAGGCAGCATTTCAGCAACATGGTGGAACAGTACGTGTCCACACATCTGCACGTACTGACTGATCGGTTTGCCCCGTTTAACTTCTGCATCTCTAAATTGGGCAGTCACATGGCCTGAGCTTGCCCTTTACACCTTGGAGGTGCTGACCTGCCCTGCGGTAAGTGTATTTTCCGAACGTGTGTTTAGCACGGAAGGGGGTGATCACGGACAGCCACATCCTCCTGTCCAGAGCCAAAGTGGACAAGCTCACATTCATTAAAAAGAACCATGCATGAATCCCACAGCACTTGTTTGTACCTTAGCCAGAGTAGAGAGGTAAACCGGGCTCACCTAGTTATTGTAGTACTCCAGAGCAGTTTGTGCATTTTCTTTGCCATTTCCCCCAACAAAAATTAAAATTAAATGTAATTAAATTAAAAAAATTATAATAATAAGGTTGGTGATCTCATCCGCCTGCACCACCAAGTCCGTTTCCTTCTCCACTGGGACCTCCGCCTCTAGGCTCAAGATTGTTATGTCTTAAATTAGCAGAGTAGAGGAGTATACCGTATAAAAAAAATAATATATATATATATAAAAAAATTAATAATAAGGTTTGTGACCTCCTCCGCCTCTTCAGCCTGCACCGCCACGTCCACCTCCTCCGTCTGCACCGCCACGTCCACCTCCTCCGTCTGCACCGCCACGTCCACCTCCTCCGTCTGCACTTCCACATCTGCCTCTTCCTCCTGCATCGCCACGTCCTCCACTGGGACCTCCTCCTCCAGGCTCAAGATTGTTATGTCTTACATTGGCAGAGTACAGAAGTATACCAGGCGCACCTAGCCATTGTTGTACTCCTGTGCAGTTTGTGCGTCTCTTTGCCATCTCCCAATGTTTGGTGGTCGACAGTTACCAACCCTTCTCCCCCCACCCCAACAACAAAAAATTTGAATACTAATAAGATGACTCATTTTGAATCCATCCAAATGGGAGAGGAAATTATTCTGTGTAGCATGTCTGTGAAAGTCATGAATTCTTTTAGAAATTAGGAAAACCCCTTCATCCATCTTAAAGGGAACCTGTCATTAACTTTATGCTGTCCATACTAACGGCAGTATAAAGTACAGACAGGTGAGTTGATTTCAGCGGTCTGTCATTTATAAGTTAACAGTAAGTGGTTGCCGAGAACAAACATCACAATGATTGCAGACTGGGCCTGGAAAAGGGTCACGGCCACCTGAGAAGAGTCCTGGTTATTCATGAATTCCTGCTCTCCTGCCCACCTGCTGATGTCTGACAGGCCTCTACCTAGTTTCCTCCTTCTCTCTAGGAGAGAACTGATAATCATCAGCAGATGGCGAGAGAGCAGGAGATTATGTATAACCAGGACTCTTCTCAGGTAGATTTGACTCTTTTCAAGGCCTGGGCTGCAATGTTTATGATGCTGGTTCTCAGCAACCACTTACTTGTAGCTCATCATTGACACATCGCTGAAATCAGCATTTCTGTCACTAATTTATGGTGCCCTCAGTGAGATCAGCATAAAGTTGATGACAGGTTCCCTTAAACTATTGTAGCAGAGTAAATTTTTCTGTGGAGTGTGTCTGTGACACTGGCAATTTTTTGAAGTTTGGAACACCCCTTTGACATCCGTCTTACTGTAGTAGGAGAAAATTATTTCAATATATACAGTAGTCCTAGATAGGGGACGTGTGAGATCTATAACTGAGATTAAATTTTTTACCTAGTTCTAACACAGGACATACAAGCACCAAACTGTCACACTGTGGCCCTTAGCAACCTGACAGAGAATTGAAGGACACAAGAAAAAAAAAAAAAAATGGCTGCACACCATTATACATACAAACAATAGAGCTAAGAAATGGGGGTAATTCTAAATAAAAGTGGTACAATACCGACTATAAATGAGTTAATGGGAGCTTCCATTAACTCATTTATAGTCGGTATTGTACCACTTTTATTTAGAATGACCCCTATTTCTTAGCTCTATTGTTTGTATGTATAATGGTGTGCAGCCATTTTTTTTTTTTTTTTATAATTATGTTTGCTTCATGGATATGCACCTGTGATTCTAAAGGTTCTAGTCTAAATTTTCTTGCACTATGTCATTTTAAGTCATTTACCCATCCACCTTTGTTTGCAGGGCAATTGTACTGCTTTTTACGCACACTTTGGAGCCTTTTGCAGCCCTCTAGCCCTTTCTATTATTTTTCAGAGCCTTTTTACTGCCCTGAAGTTCGGATCCCCATTGACTTCAATGGGGTTCTTTGTTCGGGTTCAAGTTCGGAACCCGAATTGAAACTTTGAAACGAAGATTGGACAAAAGCCTTGAACCCGGACATCCAGCTCATCTCTAGTCAAAGGGTTTATTTACTGAATGATCTCTGTTACTATATACCAGTGATGGCTAACCTCTGGCACTCCAAACTACCACTCCCAAGATGCACGCTTGCTTGGCTGTTCTCTGAACTCCATAGAAATGAATGTAGCATGCTGGGAGTCTTATTTTCACCACAGCTGGAGTGCTGGAGGCTAGCCATCACTGCTATATATTGTATGTCGCAGTTATGACTGGGCTATTTGTTTGCATTATCTGTAGAGTGCATGGCCAGTTGCTTTCTAAACTAATGCGGTTTCAGTGGGAAAAATAAATCTGTCTTTTATCCTCTGTTATTTTCATTGGCAGCACAATATGGCATGAATCAGAGTCTCCATGTTGTTTCTTTATGTGAGAGCACAAATACCATTTATTGGTTATGTTCTCCAACATAATTAGTGCTTAAAATAGCGAGCAGTAAAAAGGCTTTGTTTAGTTATTGTCTCTGTTTTGCTTTTCATTTTTGCATCAATGTGAACTGACGTCTGCAAAACAGTGTGCATGTTTATGTCAATGATACATGTAATTACTTACTGCCGAACGTGACAGAAGACGAAGGGTGAAACACAACGACTTGGCAGATGTGCAATGCTCAGCCATCATCCTTTTCTTCTCAGGAAGATGAGCAGATCATAGGGAGACAGGTATCTTTCAGAATTACTATCTTTGCAAATAGAAAGTATACAGCAGACAGCATCAAATAAAAACTGATGGCAAAAAACCCACCCAGCAGACCCCTACATGTCCTTCCCAATGCTTTGTCACCAGTGATAATGGATAGGACGTGTGTGTGAGCAGCAGATAGGTGACATCGCCTGTCATTTTCAGATCTTAGATAACTACGGTATGTCATCCTGTTCTTTAATCCTTGCCTACAATAACATGAAAGAACTATGTACAAGCCAGAGCAAAAAAAAAGAAAAAGAAAATCAAAGCTAAAAACTAAGTATAAAAGACTAGATATATAAATCTGTTGTATATTTAAAACAGCTATTAAAGGGAGTCTGTCAGCAGCAGTCCCTGTGGAACCAAGACCAAGGATACAGGTTTTGTTCACCTGAACATAATGCTGCTTTTTATTCTTGATCCTTGGCTCTGATGCCAAGATATATAGTTTTTTCTTAATGTGCAAATTAGATTGTTTGGTGCAACAAGGGCATCGGTGATGCTCAACTCTGCTTCCTTCCGTGGCTACCCCCTTCCTCATTGCGCCTGCCTCTGTATTCCCATTTGTTCGGATGTGAGCACATGCGCAGTATAACCCTGGGTCTTGGATGAAAGCAAGTGTACCGCTCACTGTGTGCTGTGTACTAATTAAAGGGGTCGTGTCGGATGGGTGCAGGTCCCAGAGGTGGACTAGAATGGAACAGCTGCCCTCCATTCTTTTCTGAATGAGTGCCGATAATAGCTGAGTAGAGTTGAGCGAACACCTGGATGTTCGGGTTCGAGAAGTTCGGCCGAACATCCCGGAAATGTTCGGGTTCGGGATCCGAACCCGATCCGAACTTCGTCCCGAACCCGAACCCCATTGAAGTCAATGGGGACCCGAACTTTTCGGCACTAAAAAGGCTGTAAAACAGCCCAGGAAAGAGCTAGAGGGCTGCAAAAGGCAGCAACATGTAGGTAAATCCCCTGCAAACAAATGTGGATAGGGAAATGAATTAAAATAAAAATTAAATAAATAAAAATTAACCAAAATTAGGGATGAGCGAACTCGAACTGTATAGTTCGGGTTCGTACCGAATTTTGGGGTGTCCGTGACACGGACCCGAACCCGGACATTTTCGTAAAAGTCCGGGTTCGGGTTCGGTGTTCGTCGCTTTCTTCGCGCTTTTGTGACGCTTTCTTGGCGCTTTTTGAAAGGCTGCAAAGCAGCCAATCAACAAGCGTCATACTACTTGCCCCAAGAGGCCATCACAGCCATGCCTACTATTGGCATGGCTGTGATTGGCCAGAGCACCATGTGACCCAGCCTCTATTTAAGCTGGAGTCACATAGCGCCGCCCGTCACTCTGCTCTGATTAGCGTAGGGAGAGGTTGCGGCTGCGACAGTAGGGCGAGATTAGGCAGATTAACTCCTCCAAAGGACTTGATTAACTGATCGATCTGCAGCTGTGGACCATTGAGCTGCTGATCCTCAATTGCTCACTGTTTTTAGGCTGCACAGACCGTTTGTCAGTCTCATTTTTCTGGGGTGATCGGCGGCCATTTTGTGTCTTGTGGTGCGCCAGCACAAGCTGCGACCAAGTGCATTTAACCCTCAATGGTGTGGTTGTTTTTTGGCTAAAGCCTACATCAGGGTGAAGCTGTCACACCAAGTGCATTTAACCAGCAATAGTCTGTTCATTTTTTGGCCATATACAAAATCAGGGGCAAGCTGCGCCTGTCACCAAGTGCATTTAACCCTCAATGGTGTGGTTGTTTTTTGGCTAAAGCCTACATCAGGGTGAAGCTGTCACACCAAGTGCATTTAACCAGCAATAGTCTGTTCATTTTTTGGCCATATACAAAATCAGGGGCAAGCTGCGCCTGTCACCAAGTGCATTTAACCCTCAATGGTGTGGTTGTTTTTTGGCTAAAGCCTACATCAGGGTGAAGCTGTCACACCAAGTGCATTTAACCAGCAATAGTCTGTTCATTTTTTGGCCATATACAAAATCAGGGGCAAGCTGCGCCTGTCACCAAGTGCATTTAACCCTCAATGGTGTGGTTGTTTTTTGGCTAAAGCCTACATCAGGGTGAAGCTGTCACACCAAGTGCATTTAACCAGCAATAGTCTGTTCATTTTTTGGCCATATCCCAGTCTAATTCTGTCACTAAATCCATACCGGTCACCCAGCGCCTAAATACTAGGCCTCAAATTTATATCCAGCTAAATCTGTCCCTAGTGCTGTAGCTGGGCGAGTTATTTAGTGTCCGTTCAAGCACATTTCTTGTTCTGGGTTGAAATACAATTCCCAATTTAGCAATTTCATAATTTAGTGGTTCCTGCTATATCAGAGCTATTTGAAATCTATCCCAAAAAGGGTATATAATATTGAAGGTGCACATAGGGTCATTCAGAATAACTTCACACACACCCGCTACTGTGTATTTCCAAGTCTAATTCTGTCACTAAACCCATACCTGTCACCCAGCGCCTAAATACTAGGCCTCAAATTTAAATCCCTCTAAATCTCTCGTTACCGTTGTCCTGTTGTAGCTGGGAAAGTTATTTAGTGCCCGTCAAAGCACATTTTTTGTTCTGGGTTGAAGTACAATTCCCAATTTAGCAATTTCATAATTTAGTGGTTCCTGCTATATCAGAGCTATTTGAAATCTATCCCAAAAAGGGTATATAATATTGAAGGTGCACATAGGGTCATTCAGAATAACTTCACACACACCCGCTACTGTGTATTTCCAAGTCTAATTCTGTCACTAAACCCATACCTGTCACCCAGCGCCTAAATACTAGGCCTCAAATTTAAATCCCTCTAAATCTCTCGTTACCGTTGTCCTGTTGTAGCTGGGAAAGTTATTTAGTGCCCGTCAAAGCACATTTTTTGTTCTGGGTTGAAGTACAATTCCCAATTTAGCAATTTCATAATTTAGTGGTTCCTGCTATATCAGAGCTATTTGAAATCTATCCCAAAAAGGGTATATAATATTGAAGGTGCACATAGGGTCATTCAGAATAACTTCACACACACCCGCTACTGTGTATTTCCAAGTCTAATTCTGTCACTAAATCCATACCGGTGACCCAGCGCCTAAATACTAGGCCTCAAATTTAATTCCCTCTAAATCTCTCGTTACCCACCGCTGTACTGTTGTTGCTGGGCAAGATATTTAGTGTCCGTCAAAGCACATTTTTTGTTCTGGGTTGAAGTACAATTCCCAATTTAGCAATTTCATAATTTAGTGGTTTCTGCTATATCAGAGCTATTTGAAATCTATCCCTAAAAGGGTATATAATATTGAAGGTGCACATAGGGTCATTCAGAATAACTTCACACACACCCGCTACTGTGTATTTCCAAGTCTAATTCTGTCACTAAACCCATACCTGTCACCCAGCGCCTAAATACTAGGCCTCAAATTTAAATCCCTCTAAATCTCTCGTTACCGTTGTCCTGTTGTAGCTGGGAAAGTTATTTAGTGCCCGTCAAAGCACATTTTTTGTTCTGGGTTGAAGTACAATTCCCAATTTAGCAATTTCATAATTTAGTGGTTCCTGCTATATCAGAGCTATTTGAAATCTATCCCTAAAAGGGTATATAATATTGAAGGTGCACATAGGGTCATTCAGAATAACTTCACACACACCCGCTACTGTGTATTTCCAAGTCTAATTCTGTCACTAAACCCATACCTGTCACCCAGCGCCTAAATACTAGGCCTCAAATTTAAATCCCTCTAAATCTCTCGTTACCGTTGTCCTGTTGTAGCTGGGAAAGTTATTTAGTGCCCGTCAAAGCACATTTTTTGTTCTGGGTTGAAGTACAATTCCCAATTTAGCAATTTCATAATTTAGTGGTTTCTGCTATATCAGAGCTATTTGAAATCTATCCCTAAAAGGGTATATAATATTGAAGGTGCACATAGGGTCATTCAGAATAACTTCACACACACCCGCTACTGTGTATTTCCAAGTCTAATTCTGTCACTAAACCCATACCTGTCACCCAGCGCCTAAATACTAGGCCTCAAATTTAAATCCCTCTAAATCTCTCGTTACCGTTGTCCTGTTGTAGCTGGGAAAGTTATTTAGTGCCCGTCAAAGCACATTTTTTGTTCTGGGTTGAAGTACAATTCCCAATTTAGCAATTTCATAATTTAGTGGTTTCTGCTATATCAGAGCTATTTGAAATCTATCCCTAAAAGGGTATATAATATTGAAGGTGCACATAGGGTCATTCAGAATAACTTCACACACACCCGCTACTGTGTATTTCCAAGTCTAATTCTGTCACTAAACCCATACCTGTCACCCAGCGCCTAAATACTAGGCCTCAAATTTAAATCCCTCTAAATCTCTCGTTACCGTTGTCCTGTTGTAGCTGGGAAAGTTATTTAGTGCCCGTCAAAGCACATTTTTTGTTCTGGGTTGAAGTACAATTCCCAATTTAGCAATTTCATAATTTAGTGGTTTCTGCTATATCAGAGCTATTTGAAATCTATCCCTAAAAGGGTATATAATATTGAAGGTGCACATAGGGTCATTCAGAATAACTTCACACACACCCGCTACTGTGTATTTCCAAGTCTAATTCTGTCACTAAACCCATACCTGTCACCCAGCGCCTAAATACTAGGCCTCAAATTTAAATCCCTCTAAATCTCTCGTTACCGTTGTCCTGTTGTAGCTGGGAAAGTTATTTAGTGCCCGTCAAAGCACATTTTTTGTTCTGGGTTGAAGTACAATTCCCAATTTAGCAATTTCATAATTTAGTGGTTTCTGCTATATCAGAGCTATTTGAAATCTATCCCAAAAAGGGTATATAATATTCAAGGTGCACATTGGGTCATTCAGAATAACTTCACACACACGCTTCTGTGCATTTCCAAGTCTAATTCTGTCACTAAATCCATACCGGTCACCCAGCGCCTAAATACTAGGCCTCAAATTTATATCCCGCTGAATTTGAATACAATACATTGGGCCAAATAATATATTTGTTGTTGTGGTGAACCATAACAATGAGAAAAACATCTAGTAAGGGACGCGGACGTGGACATGGTCGTGGTGGTGTTAGTGGACCCTCTGGTGCTGGGAGAGGACGTGGCCGTTCTGCCACATCCACACGTCCTAGTGTACCAACTACCTCAGGTCCCAGTAGCCGCCAGAATTTACAGCGATATATGGTGGGGCCCAATGCCGTTCTAAGGATGGTAAGGCCTGAGCAGGTACAGGCATTAGTCAATTGGGTGGCCGACAGTGGATCCAGCACGTTCACATTATCTCCCACCCAGTCTTCTGCAGAAAGCGCACAGATGGCGCCTAAAAACCAACCCCATCAGTCTGTCACATCACCCCCATGCATACCAGGGAAACTGTCTCAGCCTCAAGTTATGCAGCAGTCTCTTATGCTGTTTGAAGACTCCGCTGGCAGGGTTTCCCAAGGGCATCCACCTAGCCCTTCCCCAGCGGTGAAAGACATAGAATGCACTGACGCACAACCACTTATGTTTCCTGATGATGAGGACATGGGAATACCACCTCAGCATGTCTCTGATGATGACGAAACACAGGTGCCAACTGCTGCGTCTTTCTGCAGTGTGCAGACTGAACAGGAGGTCAGGGATCAAGACTGGGTGGAAGACGATGCAGGGGACGATGAGGTCCTAGACCCCACATGGAATGAAGGTCGTGCCACTGACTTTCACAGTTCGGAGGAAGAGGCAGTGGTGAGACCGAGCCAACAGCGTAGCAAAAGAGGCAGCAGTGGGCAAAAGCAGAACACCCGCCGCCAAGAGACTCCGCCTGCTACTGACCGCCGCCATCTGGGACCGAGCACCCCAAAGGCAGCTTCAAGGAGTTCCCTGGCATGGCACTTCTTCAAACAATGTGCTGACGACAAGACCCGAGTGGTTTGCACGCTGTGCCATCAGAGCCTGAAGCGAGGCATTAACGTTCTGAACCTGAGCACAACCTGCATGACCAGGCACCTGCATGCAAAGCATGAACTGCAGTGGAGTAAACACCTTAAAACCAAGGAAGTCACTCAGGCTCCCCCTGCTACCTCTTCTGCTGCTGCCGCCTCGGCCTATTCTGCTGCTGCCGCCTCGGCCTCTTCCTCCGCCTCTGGAGGAACGTTGGCACCTGCCGCCCAGCAAACAGGGGATGTACCACCAACACCACCACCACCACCTCCGTCACCAAGCGTCTCAACCATGTCACACGCCAGCGTTCAGCTCTCCATCTCACAAACATTTGATAGAAAGCGTAAATTCCCACCTAGCCACCCTCGATCCCTGGCCCTGAATGCCAGCATTTCTAAACTACTGGCCTATGAAATGCTGTCATTTAGGCTGGTGGACACAGACAGCTTCAAACAGCTCATGTCGCTTGCTGTCCCACAGTATGTTGTTCCCAGCCGCCACTACTTCTCCAAGAGAGCCGTGCCTTCCCTGCACAACCAAGTATCCGATAAAATCAAGTGTGCACTGCGCAACGCCATCTGTAGCAAGGTCCACCTAACCACAGATACGTGGACCAGTAAGCACGGCCAGGGACGCTATATCTCCCTAACTGCACACTGGGTAAATGTAGTGGCAGCTGGGCCCCAGGCGGAGAGCTGTTTGGCGCATGTCCTGCCGCCGCCAAGGATCGCAGGGCAACATTCTTTGCCTCCTGTTGCCACCTCCTCCTTCTCGGCTTCCTCCTCCTCTTCTTCCACCTGCTCATCCAGTCAGCCACACACCTTCACCACCAACTTCAGCACAGCCCGGGGTAAACGTCAGCAGGCCATTCTGAAACTCATATGTTTGGGGGACAGGCCCCACACCGCACAGGAGTTGTGGCGGGGTATTGAACAACAGACCGACGAGTGGTTGCTGCCGGTGAGCCTCAAGCCCGGCCTGGTGGTGTGTGATAATGGGCGAAATCTCGTTGCAGCTCTGGGACTAGCCGGTTTGACGCACATCCCTTGCTTGGCGCATGTGCTGAATTTGGTGGTGCAGAAGTTCATTCACAACTACCCCGACATGTCAGAGCTGCTGCATAAAGTGCGGGCCGTCTGTTCGCGCTTCCGGCGTTCACATCCTGCCGCTGCTCGCCTGTCTGCGCTACAGCGTAACTTCGGCCTTCCCGCTCACCGCCTCATATGCGACGTGCCCACCAGGTGGAACTCCACCTTGCACATGCTGGACAGACTGTGCGAGCAGCAGCAGGCCATAGTGGAGTTTCAGCTGCAGCACGCACGGGTCAGTCGCACTACAGAACAGCACCACTTCACCACCAATGACTGGGCCTCCATGCGAGACCTGTGTGCCCTGTTGCGCTGTTTCGAGTACTCCACCAACATGGCCAGTGGCGATGACACCGTTATCAGCGTTACAATACCACTTCTATGTCTCCTTGAGAAAACACTTAGGGCGATGATGGAACAGGAGGTGGCCCAGGAGGAGGAGGAGGAGGATGAGGAAGAGGGGTCATTTTTAGCACTTTCAGGCCAGTCTCTTCGAAGTGACTCAGAGGGAGGTTTTTTGCAACAGCAGAGGCCAGGTACAAATGTGGCCAGCCAGGGCCCACTACTGGAGGACGAGGAGGACGAGGATGAGGAGGAGGTGGAGGAGGATGAGGATGAAGCATGGTCACAGCGGGGTGGCACCCAACGCAGCTCGGGTCCATCACTGGTGCGTGGCTGGGGGGAAAGGCAGGACGATGACGATACGCCTCCCACAGAGGACAGCTTGTCCTTATCCCTGGGCAGCCTGGCACACATGAGCGACTACATGCTGCAGTGCCTGCGCAACGACAGCAGAGTTGCCCACATTTTAACCTGTGCGGACTACTGGGTTGCCACCCTGCTGGATCCACGCTACAAAGACAATGTGCCCACCTTACTTCCTGCACTGGAGCGTGATAGGAAGATGCGCGAGTACAAGCGCACGTTGGTAGACGCGCTACTGAGAGCATTCCCAAATGTCACAGGGGAACAAGTGGAAGCCCAAGGCCAAGGCAGAGGAGGAGCAAGAGGTCGCCAAGGCAGCTGTGTCACGGCCAGCTCCTCTGAGGGCAGGGTTAGCATGGCAGAGATGTGGAAAACTTTTGTCAACACGCCACAGCTAACTGCACCACCACCTGATACGCAACGTGTTAGCAGGAGGCAACATTTCACTAACATGGTGGAACAGTACGTGTGCACACCCCTCCACGTACTGACTGATGGTTCGGCCCCATTCAACTTCTGGGTCTCTAAATTGTCCACGTGGCCAGAGCTAGCCTTTTATGCCTTGGAGGTGCTGGCCTGCCCGGCAGCCAGCGTTTTGTCTGAACGTGTATTCAGCACGGCAGGGGGCGTCATTACAGACAAACGCAGCCGCCTGTCTACAGCCAATGTGGACAAGCTGACGTTCATAAAAATGAACCAGGCATGGATCCCACAGGACCCGTCCGTCCCTTGTCCAGATTAGACATTAACTACCTCCCCATAACCATATATTATTGGACTCCAGGGCACTTCCTCATTCAATCCTATTTTTATTTTCATTTTACCATTATATTGCGATGCTACCCAAAGTTGAATGAACCTCTCCTCTGCCTGTGTGCTAGGCCTAAATATATGCCAATGGACTGTTGCAGTGGTGGCTGACATGAAGCCTGATTCTCTGCTATGACATGCAGACTAATTCTCTGCTGACATGAAGCCAGATTGTCTGTTACGGGACCTTTCTCCTCTGCCTGGGTTCTGGGCCTAAATTTATGAAAATTGACTCTTACAGTGGTGGGTGACGTGAAGCCTGATTCTCTGCTATGATATGAAGACTGATTCTCTGCTGTCATGAAGCCAGATTGTCTGTTACGGGACCTCTCTGCTCTGCCTGTGTGCTAGGCCTAAATATATGCCAATGGACTGTTGCAGTGGTGGGTGACGTGAAGCCTGATTCTCTGCTATGATATGAAGACTGATTCTCTGCTGACATGAAGCCAGATTGTCTGTTACGGGACCTCCCTCCTCTGCCTGGGTGCTGGGCCTAAATATATGCCAATGGACTGTTGCAGTGGTGGCTGACGTGAAGCCTCATTCTCTGCTATGACATGCAGACTAATTCTCTGCTGACATGAAGACAGATTCTCTGTTACGGGACCTCCCTCCTCTGCCTGGGTGCTGGGCCTAAATATATGCCAATGGACTGTTGCAGTGGTGGCTGACGTGAAGCCTCATTCTCTGCTATGACATGCAGACTAATTCTCTGCTGACATGAAGACAGATTCTCTGTTACGGGACCTCCCTCCTCTGCCTGGGTGCTGGGCCTAAATATATGCCAATGGACTGTTGCAGTGGTGGCTGACGTGAAGCCTCATTCTCTGCTATGACATGCAGACTGATTCTCTGCTGTCATGAAGCCAGATTGTCTGTTACGGGACCTCTCTGCTCTGCCTGTGTGCTAGGCCTAAATATATGCCAATGGACTGTTGCAGTGGTGGGTGACGTGAAGCCTGATTCTCTGCTATGATATGAAGACTGATTCTCTGCTGACATGAAGCCAGATTGTCTGTTACGGGACCTTTCTCCTCTGCCTGGGTTCTGGGCCTAAATTTATGAAAATTGACTCTTACAGTGGTGGGTGACGTGAAGCCTGATTCTCTGCTATGATATGAAGACTGATTCTCTGCTGTCATGAAGCCAGATTGTCTGTTACGGGACCTCTCTGCTCTGCCTGTGTGCTAGGCCTAAATATATGCCAATGGACTGTTGCAGTGGTGGGTGACGTGAAGCCTGATTCTCTGCTATGATATGAAGACTGATTCTCTGCTGACATGAAGCCAGATTGTCTGTTACGGGACCTCCCTCCTCTGCCTGGGTGCTGGGCCTAAATATATGCCAATGGACTGTTGCAGTGGTGGCTGACGTGAAGCCTCATTCTCTGCTATGACATGCAGACTAATTCTCTGCTGACATGAAGACAGATTCTCTGTTACGGGACCTCCCTCCTCTGCCTGGGTGCTGGGCCTAAATATATGCCAATGGACTGTTGCAGTGGTGGCTGACGTGAAGCCTCATTCTCTGCTATGACATGCAGACTGATTCTCTGCTGTCATGAAGCCAGATTGTCTGTTACGGGACCTCTCTGCTCTGCCTGTGTGCTAGGCCTAAATATATGCCAATGGACTGTTGCAGTGGTGGGTGACGTGAAGCCTGATTCTCTGCTATGATATGAAGACTGATTCTCTGCTGACATGAAGCCAGATTGTCTGTTACGGGACCTTTCTCCTCTGCCTGGGTTCTGGGCCTAAATTTATGAAAATTGACTCTTACAGTGGTGGGTGACGTGAAGCCTGATTCTCTGCTATGATATGAAGACTGATTCTCTGCTGACATGAAGCCAGATTGTCTGTTACGGGACCTTTCTCCTCTGCCTGGGTTCTGGGCCTAAATTTTTGAAAATTGACTCTTACAGTGGTGGGTGACGTGAAGCCTGATTCTCTGCTATGACATGCAGACTAATTCTCTGCTGACATGAAGACAGATTCTCTGTTACGGGACCTCCCTCCTCTGCCTGGGTGCTGGGCCTAAATATATGCCAATGGACTGTTGCAGTGGTGGCTGACGTGAAGCCTCATTCTCTGCTATGACATGCAGACTAATTCTCTGCTGACATGAAGACAGATTCTCTGTTACGGGACCTCTCTCCTCTGCCTGGGTGCCGGGGCCTAAATATCTGAGAATGGACTGTTCCAGTGGTGGGTGACGGGAAGCCAGATTCTCTGCTATGGAACCTCTCTCCAATTGATTTTGGTTAATTTTTATTTATTTAATTTTTATTTTAATTCATTTCCCTATCCACATTTGTTTGCAGGGGATTTACCTACATGTTGCTGCCTTTTGCAGCCCTCTAGCTCTTTCCTGGGCTGTTTTACAGCCTTTTTAGTGCCGAAAAGTTCGGGTCCCCATTGACTTCAATGGGGTTCGGGTTCGGGACGAAGTTCGGATCGGGTTCGGATCCCGAACCCGAACATTTCCGGGATGTTCGGCCGAACTTCTCGAACCCGAACATCCAGGTGTTCGCTCAACTCTAACCAAAATCAATTGGAGAGAGGTTCCATAGCAGAGAATCTGGCTTCCCGTCACCCACCACTGGAACAGTCCATTCTCAGATATTTAGGCCCCGGCACCCAGGCAGAGGAGAGAGGTCCCGTAACAGAGAATATGTCTTCATGTCAGCAGAGAATTAGTCTGCATGTCATAGCAGAGAATGAGGCTTCACGTCAGCCACCACTGCAACAGTCCATTGGCATATATTTAGGCCCAGCACCCAGGCAGAGGAGGGAGGTCCCGTAACAGAGAATCTGTCTTCATGTCAGCAGAGAATTAGTCTGCATGTCATAGCAGAGAATGAGGCTTCACGTCACCCACCACTGCAACAGTCCATTGTCATAAATTTAGGCCCAGCACTAGTGTTGAGCGGCATGTCCCATATTCGAATTCGCGAAATTTTGTGAATATTCGAAAGAATATTCGTAAAATATTCGCGATTATTCAAATTCGTTATTATTTCGCATATGCGATAATTCGAATTTTCGCATCGCATAATACATATGCTATGCAAAATTCACATGTGCGCTAATGAAATCGCCTTACGAAGATTCGCAACTCAATTCAATCACTAATGTATGAATGCAATGCCCTTTGCCTCTGTTCTGGGACAAGTGTAGATATTCGCATGTGCGCTAATAAAATCGCCTTACGAAGATTCGCACCTCAATCACTTTCTAGGGAATGTGAGACTTTTGGGAATCAATCGAGATACAGTGGGGGGTGATGACAGTAGTTGACAGAGTACAGATCAATGTAATCTGTAAGGTGGAAAGTAAAATAAAAAATACGAATATTCGTAAATCGAATTTTACGAAGTTCTACGTATTCGCGAATATGGTGCTATACTATATGAATGCACAGGCCTTTGCCTCTCTGTTCTGGGACAAGTGTAGATATTCGCATGTGCGCTAATAAAATCGCCTTACGAAGATTCGCAACTCAATTCACTAATGTATGAATGCAAAGCCCTTTGCCTCTGTTGTGGGACGTGCCGATATTCGCATGTGCGCTAATAAAATCGCCTTACGAAGATTCGCGCCTCAATCACTTTCTAGGCAATGTGAGTAAGATCTGAGCTGTTGGACCTTTGGGAAACAATCAATTATATGTGTACTGTAATTTTGTGGGGGGGGGGAAAAAAACAAAAAACGAATATTCGTTTTTACGAATATATAGCACTATATTCGAAATATTCGCGAAATCGCGAAGTTGCGATATTCGCGAAAAAAATTTGCTTTTCGAATATTCGCGCTCAACACTACCCAGCACCCAGGCAGAGGAGAGAGGTCCCGTAACAGACAATCTGGCTTCATGTCAGCAGAGAATCAGTCTGCATGTCATAGCAGAGAATGAGGCTTCACGTCAGCCACCACTGCAACAGTCCATTGGCATATATTTAGGCCCAGCACCCAGGCAGAGGAGGGCGGTCCCGTAACAGAGAATCTGTCTTCATGTCAGCAGAGAATTAGTCTGCATGTCATAGCAGAGAATGAGGCTTCACGTCAGCCACCACTGCAACAGTCCATTGGCATATATTTAGGCCCAGCACACACACAGGCAGAGGAGAGAGGTCCCGTAACAGAGAATCTGGCTTCATGTCAGCAGAGAATCAGTCTGCATGTCATAGCAGAGAATGAGGCTTCACGTCAGCCACCACTGCAACAGTCCATTGGCATATATTTAGGCCCAGCACACACACAGGCAGAGGAGAGAGGTCCCGTAACAGAGAATCTGGCTTCATGTCAGCAGAGAATCAGTCTGCATGTCATAGCAGAGAATGAGGCTTCACGTCAGCCACCACTGCAACAGTCCATTGGCATATATTTAGGCCCAGCACACACACAGGCAGAGGAGAGAGGTCCCGTAACAGAGGATCTGGCTTCATGTCAGCAGAGAATCAGTCTGCATGTCATAGCAGAGAATCAGGCTTCACGTCAGCCACCACTGCAACAGTCCATTGTCATAAATTTAGGCCCAGCACCCAGGCAGAGGAGAGAGGTCCCGTAACAGACAATCTGGCTTCATGTCAGCAGAGAATTAGTCTGCATGTCATAGCAGAGAATGAGGCTTCACGTCAGCCACCACTGCAACAGTCCATTGGCATATATTTAGGCCTAGCACACAGGCAGAGGAGAGAGGTCCCGTAACAGAGAATCTGTCTTCATGTCAGCAGAGAATCAGTCTGCATGTCATAGCAGAGAATGAGGCTTCACGTCAGCCACCACTGCAACAGTCCATTGGCATATATTTAGGCCCAGCACCCAGGCAGAGGAGGGAGGTCCCGTAACAGAGAATCTGTCTTCATGTCAGCAGAGAATTAGTCTGCATGTCATAGCAGAGAATGAGGCTTCACGTCAGCCACCACTGCAACAGTCCATTGGCATATATTTAGGCCTAGCACACAGGCAGAGCAGAGAGGTCCCGTAACAGACAATCTGGCTTCATGTCAGCAGAGAATCAGTCTGCATGTCATAGCAGAGAATGAGGCTTCACGTCACCCACCACTGCAACAGTCCATTGGCATATATTTAGGCCTAGCACACAGGCAGAGCAGAGAGGTCCCGTAACAGACAATCTGGCTTCATGACAGCAGAGAATCAGTCTGCATGTCATAGCAGAGAATGAGGCTTCACGTCACCCACCACTGCAACAGTCCATTGGCATATATTTAGGCCTAGCACACAGGCAGAGCAGAGAGGTCCCGTAACAGACAATCTGGCTTCATGTCAGCAGAGAATCAGTCTGCATGTCATAGCAGAGAATGAGGCTTCACGTCACCCACCACTGCAACAGTCCATTGGCATATATTTAGGCCTAGCACACAGGCAGAGCAGAGAGGTCCCGTAACAGACAATCTGGCTTCATGACAGCAGAGAATCAGTCTGCATGTCATAGCAGAGAATGAGGCTTCACGTCACCCACCACTGCAACAGTCCATTGGCATATATTTAGGCCTAGCACACAGGCAGAGCAGAGAGGTCCCGTAACAGACAATCTGGCTTCATGTCAGCAGAGAATCAGTCTGCATGTCATAGCAGAGAATGAGGCTTCACGTCACCCACCACTGCAACAGTCCATTGGCATATATTTAGGCCTAGCACACAGGCAGAGCAGAGAGGTCCCGTAACAGACGATCTGGCTTCATGTCAGCAGAGAATCAGTCTGCATGTCATAGCAGAAAATCAGGATTCACGTCACCCAGGACTGTAAGAGTCCGTTTTCATAAATTTAGGCCCAGCACCCAGGCAGAGGAGAGAGGTCCCTTAACAGACAATCTGGCTTCATGTCAGCAGAGAATCAGTCTTCATATCATAGCAGAGAATCAGGCTTCACGTCACCCACCACTGCAACAGTCCATTGGCATATATTTAGGCCTAGCACACAGGCAGAGCAGAGAGGTCCCGTAACAGACAATCTGGCTTCATGTCAGCAGAGAATCAGTCTGCATGTCATAGCAGAGAATCAGGCTTCACGTCAGCCACCACTGCAACAGTCCATTGTCATAAATTTAGGCCCAGCACCCAGGCAGAGGAGAGAGGTCCCGTAACAGACAATCTGGCTTCATGTCAGCAGAGAATTAGTCTGCATGTCATAGCAGAGAATCAGGCTTCATGTCAGCCACCACTGCAACAGTCCATTGGCATATATTTAGGCCTAGCACACAGGCAGAGGAGAGGTTCATTCAACTTTGGGTAGCCTCGCAATATAATGGTAAAATGAAAATAAAAATAGGATTGAATGAGGAAGTGCCCTGGAGTCCAATAATATATGGTTATGGGGAGGTAGTTAATGTCTAATCTGGACAAGGGACGGACAGGTCCTGTGGGATCCATGCCTGGTTCATTTTTATGAACGTCAGCTTGTCCACATTGGCTGTAGACAGGCGGCTGCGTTTGTCTGTAATGACGCCCCCTGCCGTGCTGAATACACGTTCAGACAAAACGCTGGCTGCCGGGCAGGCCAGCACCTCCAAGGCATAAAAGGCTAGCTCTGGCCACGTGGACAATTTAGAGACCCAGAAGTTGAATGGGGCCGAACCATCAGTCAGTACGTGGAGGGGTGTGCACACGTACTGTTCCACCATGTTAGTGAAATGTTGCCTCCTGCTAACACGTTGCGTATCAGGTGGTGGTGCAGTTAGCTGTGGCGTGTTGACAAAAGTTTTCCACATCTCTGCCATGCTAACCCTGCCCTCAGAGGAGCTGGCCGTGACACAGCTGCCTTGGCGACCTCTTGCTCCTCCTCTGTCTTGGCCTTGGGCTTCCACTTGTTCCCCTGTGACATTTGGGAATGCTCTCAGTAGCGCGTCTACCAACGTGCGCTTGTACTCGCGCATCTTCCTATCACGCTCCAGTGCAGGAAGTAAGGTGGGCACATTGTCTTTGTAGCGTGGATCCAGCAGGGTGGCAACCCAGTAGTCCGCACAGGTTAAAATGTGGGCAACTCTGCTGTCGTTGCGCAGGCACTGCAGCATGTAGTCGCTCATGTGTGCCAGGCTGCCCAGGGATAAGGACAAGCTGTCCTCTGTGGGAGGCGTATCGTCATCGTCCTGCCTTTCCCCCCAGCCACGCACCAGTGATGGACCCGAGCTGCGTTGGGTGCCACCCCGCTGTGACCATGCTTCATCCTCATCCTCCTCCACCTCCTCCTCATCCTCGTCCTCCTCGTCCTCCAGTAGTGGGCCCTGGCTGGCCACATTTGTACCTGGCCTCTGCTGTTGCCAAAAACCTCCCTCTGAGTCACTTCGAAGAGACTGGCCTGAAAGTGCTAAAAATGACCCCTCTTCCTCCTCCTCCTCCTCCTCCTCCTCCTCCTGGGCCACCTCCTCTTCCATCATCGCCCTAAGTGTTTTCTCAAGGAGACATAGAAGTGGTATTGTAACGCTGATAACGGTGTCATCGCCACTGGCCATGTTGGTGGAGTACTCGAAACAGCGCAACAGGGCACACAGGTCTCGCATGGAGGCCCAGTCATTGGTGGTGAAGTGGTGCTGTTCTGTAGTGCGACTGACCCGTGCGTGCTGCAGCTGAAACTCCACTATGGCCTGCTGCTGCTCGCACAGTCTGTCCAGCATGTGCAAGGTGGAGTTCCACCTGGTGGGCACGTCGCATATGAGGCGGTGAGCGGGAAGGCCGAAGTTACGCTGTAGCGCAGACAGGCGAGCAGCAGCAGGATGTGAACGCCGGAAGCGCGAACAGACGGCCCGCACTTTATGCAGCAGCTCTGACATGTCGGGGTAGTTGTGAATGAACTTCTGCACCACCAAATTCAGCACATGCGCCAAGCAAGGGATGTGCGTCAAATTGGCTAGTCCCAGAGCTGCAACGAGATTTCGCCCATTATCACACACCACCAGGCCGGGCTTGAGGCTCACCGGCAGCAACCACTCGTCGGTCTGTTGTTCAATACCCCGCCACAACTCCTGTGCGGTGTGGGGCCTGTCCCCCAAACATATGAGTTTCAGAATGGCCTGCTGACGTTTACCCCGGGCTGTGCTGAAGTTGGTGGTGAAGGTGTGTGGCTGACTGGATGAGCAGGTGGAAGAAGAGGAGGAGGAAGCCGAGAAGGAGGAGGTGGCAACAGGAGGCAAAGAATGTTGCCCTGCGATCCTTGGCGGCGGAAGGACGTGCGCCAAACAGCTCTCCGCCTGGGGCCCAGCTGCCACTACATTTACCCAGTGTGCAGTTAGGGAGATATAGCGTCCCTGGCCGTGCTTACTGGTCCACGTATCTGTGGTTAGGTGGACCTTGCCACAGATGGCGTTGCGCAGTGCACACTTGATTTTATCGGATACTTGGTTGTGCAGGGAAGGCACGGCTCTCTTGGAGAAGTAGTGCCGGCTGGGAACAACATACTGTGGGACAGCAAGCGACATGAGCTGTTTGAAGCTGTCTGTGTCCACCAGCCTAAATGACAGCATTTCATAGGCCAGTAGTTTAGAAATGCTGGCATTCAGGGCCAGGGA
Source organism: Bufo gargarizans (assembly GCF_014858855.1). NCBI lineage: Eukaryota > Metazoa > Chordata > Amphibia > Anura > Bufonidae > Bufo > Bufo gargarizans. The sequence continues at coordinate 635,018,371 of NC_058081.1, forward strand.
TCGAGGGTGGCTAGGTGGGAATTTACGCTTTCTATCAAATGTTTGTGAGATGGAGAGCTGAACGCTGGCGTGTGACATGGTTGAGACGCTTGGTGACGGAGGTGGTGGTGGTGGTGTTGGTGGTACATCCCCTGTTTGCTGGGCGGCAGGTGCCAACGTTCCTCCAGAGGCGGAGGAAGAGGCCGAGGCGGCAGCAGCAGAATAGGCCGAGGCGGCAGCAGCAGAAGAGGTAGCAGGGGGAGCCTGAGTGACTTCCTTGGTTTTAAGGTGTTTACTCCACTGCAGTTCATGCTTTGCATGCAGGTGCCTGGTCATGCAGGTTGTGCTCAGGTTCAGAACGTTAATGCCTCGCTTCAGGCTCTGATGGCACAGCGTGCAAACCACTCGGGTCTTGTCGTCAGCACATTGTTTGAAGAAGTGCCATGCCAGGGAACTCCTTGAAGCTGCCTTTGGGGTGCTCGGTCCCAGATGGCGGCGGTCAGTAGCAGGCGGAGTCTCTTGGCGGCGGGTGTTCTGCTTTTGCCCACTGCTCCCTCTTTTGCTACGCTGTTGGCTCGGTCTCACCACTGCCTCTTCCTCCGAACTGTGAAAGTCAGTGGCACGACCTTCATTCCATGTGGGGTCTAGGACCTCATCGTCCCCTGCATCGTCTTCCACCCAGTCTTGATCCCTGACCTCCTGTTCAGTCTGCACACTGCAGAAAGACGCAGCAGTTGGCACCTGTGTTTCGTCATCATCAGAGACATGCTGAGGTGGTATTCCCATGTCCTCATCATCAGGAAACATAAGTGGTTGTGCGTCAGTGCATTCTATGTCTTTCACCGCTGGGGAAGGGCTAGGTGGATGCCCTTGGGAAACCCTGCCAGCGGAGTCTTCAAACAGCATAAGAGACTGCTGCATAACTTGAGGCTGAGACAGTTTCCCTGGTATGCATGGGGGTGATGTGACAGACTGATGGGGTTGGTTTTCAGGCGCCATCTGTGCGCTTTCTGCAGAAGACTGGGTGGGAGATAATGTGAACGTGCTGGATCCACTGTCGGCCACCCAATTGACTAATGCCTGTACCTGCTCAGGCCTTACCATCCTTAGAACGGCATTGGGCCCCACCATATATCGCTGTAAATTCTGGCGGCTACTGGGACCTGAGGTAGTTGGTACACTAGGACGTGTGGATGTGGCAGAACGGCCACGTCCTCTCCCAGCACCAGAGGGTCCACTAACACCACCACGACCATGTCCACGTCCGCGTCCCTTACTAGATGTTTTTCTCATTGTTATGGTTCACCACAACAACAAATATATTATTTGGCCCAATGTATTGTATTCAAATTCAGCGGGATATAAATTTGAGGCCTAGTATTTAGGCGCTGGGTGACCGGTATGGATTTAGTGACAGAATTAGACTTGGAAATGCACAGAAGCGTGTGTGTGTGAAGTTATTCTGAATGACCCAATGTGCACCTTGAATATTATATACCCTTTTAGGGATAGATTTCAAATAGCTCTGATATAGCAGAAACCACTAAATTATGAAATTGCTAAATTGGGAATTGTATTTCAACCCAGAACAAGAAATGTGCTTGAACGGACACTAAATAACTCGCCCAGCTACAGCACTAAGGACAGATTTAGCTGGATATAAATTTGAGGCCTAGTATTTAGGCGCTGGGTGACAGGTATGGGTTTAGTGACAGAATTAGACTTGGAAATGCACAGTAGCGGGTGTGTGAAGTTATTCTGAATGTCCCTATGTGCACCTTCAATATGATCTACCCTTTTAGGGATAGATTTCAAATAGCTCTGATATAGCAGAAACCACTAAATTATGAAATTGCTAAATTGGGAATTGTATTTCAACCCAGAACAAAAAATGTGCTTTGACGGACACTAAATAACTTTCCCAGCCACAACAGGACAGCGTTAACGAGAGATTTAGCAGGATATAAATTTGAGGCCCAGTATTTAGGCGCTGGGTGACAGGTATGGGTTTAGTGACAGAATTAGACTTGGAAATACACAGTAGCGGGTGTGTGTGAAGTTATTCTGAATGACCCAATGTGCACCTTGAATATTATATACCCTTTTAGGGATAGATTTCAAATAGCTCTGATATAGCAGAAACCACTAAATTATGAAATTGCTAAATTGGGAATTGTATTTCAACCCAGAACAAGAAATGTGCTTGAACGGACACTAAATAACTCGCCCAGCTACAGCACTAAGGACAGATTTAGCTGGATATAAATTTGAGGCCTAGTATTTAGGCGCTGGGTGACCGGTATGGATTTAGTGACAGAATTAGACTTGGAAATACACAGTAGCGGGTGTGTGTGAAGTTATTCTGAATGACCCAATGTGCACCTTGAATATTATATACCCTTTTAGGGATAGATTTCAAATAGCTCTGATATAGCAGAAACCACTAAATTATGAAATTGCTAAATTGGGAATTGTATTTCAACCCAGAACAAGAAATGTGCTTGAACGGACACTAAATAACTCGCCCAGCTACAGCACTAAGGACAGATTTAGCTGGATATAAATTTGAGGCCTAGTATTTAGGCGCTGGGTGACCGGTATGGATTTAGTGACAGAATTAGACTTGGAAATACACAGTAGCGGGTGTGTGTGAAGTTATTCTGAATGACCCAATGTGCACCTTGAATATTATATACCCTTTTAGGGATAGATTTCAAATAGCTCTGATATAGCAGAAACCACTAAATTATGAAATTGCTAAATTGGGAATTGTATTTCAACCCAGAACAAGAAATGTGCTTGAACGGACACTAAATAACTCGCCCAGCTACAGCACTAAGGACAGATTTAGCTGGATATAAATTTGAGGCCTAGTATTTAGGCGCTGGGTGACCGGTATGGATTTAGTGACAGAATTAGACTTGGAAATACACAGTAGCGGGTGTGTGTGAAGTTATTCTGAATGACCCAATGTGCACCTTGAATATTATATACCCTTTTAGGGATAGATTTCAAATAGCTCTGATATAGCAGAAACCACTAAATTATGAAATTGCTAAATTGGGAATTGTATTTCAACCCAGAACAAGAAATGTGCTTGAACGGACACTAAATAACTCGCCCAGCTACAGCACTAAGGACAGATTTAGCTGGATATAAATTTGAGGCCTAGTATTTAGGCGCTGGGTGACAGGTATGGGTTTAGTGACAGAATTAGACTTGGAAATGCACAGTAGCGGGTGTGTGAAGTTATTCTGAATGTCCCTATGTGCACCTTCAATATGATCTACCCTTTTAGGGATAGATTTCAAATAGCTCTGATATAGCAGAAACCACTAAATTATGAAATTGCTAAATTGGGAATTGTATTTCAACCCAGAACAAAAAATGTGCTTTGACGGACACTAAATAACTTTCCCAGCCACAACAGGACAGCGTTAACGAGAGATTTAGCAGGGTATAAATTTGAGGCCTAGTATTTAGGCGCTGGGTGACAGGTATGGGTTTAGTGACAGAATTAGACTTGGAAATACACAGTAGCGGGTGTGTGTGAAGTTATTCTGAATGACCCAATGTGCACCTTGAATATTATATACCCTTTTAGGGATAGATTTCAAATAGCTCTGATATAGCAGAAACCACTAAATTATGAAATTGCTAAATTGGGAATTGTATTTCAACCCAGAACAAGAAATGTGCTTGAACGGACACTAAATAACTCGCCCAGCTACAGCACTAAGGACAGATTTAGCTGGATATAAATTTGAGGCCTAGTATTTAGGCGCTGGGTGACCGGTATGGATTTAGTGACAGAATTAGACTTGGAAATACACAGTAGCGGGTGTGTGTGAAGTTATTCTGAATGACCCAATGTGCACCTTGAATATTATATACCCTTTTAGGGATAGATTTCAAATAGCTCTGATATAGCAGAAACCACTAAATTATGAAATTGCTAAATTGGGAATTGTATTTCAACCCAGAACAAGAAATGTGCTTGAACGGACACTAAATAACTCGCCCAGCTACAGCACTAAGGACAGATTTAGCTGGATATAAATTTGAGGCCTAGTATTTAGGCGCTGGGTGACAGGTATGGGTTTAGTGACAGAATTAGACTTGGAAATGCACAGTAGCGGGTGTGTGAAGTTATTCTGAATGTCCCTATGTGCACCTTCAATATGATCTACCCTTTTAGGGATAGATTTCAAATAGCTCTGATATAGCAGAAACCACTAAATTATGAAATTGCTAAATTGGGAATTGTATTTCAACCCAGAACAAGAAATGTGCTTGAACGGACACTAAATAACTCGCCCAGCTACAGCACTAAGGACAGATTTAGCTGGATATAAATTTGAGGCCTAGTATTTAGGCGCTGGGTGACAGGTATGGGTTTAGTGACAGAATTAGACTTGGAAATGCACAGTAGCGGGTGTGTGAAGTTATTCTGAATGACCCTATGTGCACCTTGAATATTATATACCCTTTTAGGGATAGATTTCAAATAGCTCTGATACAGCAGAAACCACTAAATTTTTAAATTGCTAAATTGGGAATTGTATTTCAACCCAGAACAAAAAATGTGCTTTGACGGACACTAAATAACTTTCCCAGCCACAACAGGACAGCGGTAACGAGAGATTTAGCGGGATATAAATTTGAGGCCTAGTATTTAGGCGCTGGGTGACCGGTATGGATTTAGTGACAGAATTAGACTGGGATATGGCCAAAAAATAACCACACTATTGCTGGTTAAATGCACTTGGTGATGGGCGCAGCTTGCCCCTGATGTAGTATATGGCCAAAAAATGAACAGACTATTGCTGGTTAAATGCACTTGGTGACGGGCGCAGCTTGCCCCTGATTTAGTATATGGCCAAAAAATGAACAGACTATTGCTGGTTAAATGCACTTGGTGTGATAGCTTGACCAACCACACTACTGAGGGTTAAATGCACTTGGTGACGGGCGCAGCTTGCCCCTGATGTAGTATATGGCCAAAAAATTAACAGACTATTGCTGGTTAAATGCACTTGGTGTGACAGCTTCACCCTGATGTAGGCTTTAGCCAAAAAACAAACGCACCATTGAGGGTTAAATGCACTTAGTGACAGGCGCAGCTTGCCCCTGATGTAGTATATGGCCAAAAAATAAACAGACTATTGCTGGTTAAATGCACTTGGTGTGACAGCTTCACCCTGATGTAGGCTTTAGCCAAAAAACAACCACACCATTGAGGGTTAAATGCACTTGGTCGCAGCTTGTGCTGGCGCACCACAAGACACAAAATGGCCGCCGATCACCCCAGAAAAATGTGACTGACAAACGGTCTGGGCAGCCTAAAAACAGTGAGCAATTGAGGATCAGCAGCTCAATGATCCACAGCTGCAGATCGATCAGTTAATCAAGTCCTTTGGAGGAGTTAATCTGCCTAATCTCGCCCTACTGTCGCAGCCGCAACCTCTCCCTACGCTAATCAGAGCAGAGTGACGGGCGGCGCTATGTGACTCCAGCTTAAATAGAGGCTGGGTCACATGGTGCTCTGGCCAATCACAGCCATGCCAATAGTAGGCATGGCTGTGATGGCCTCTTGGGGCAAGTAGTATGACGCTTGTTGATTGGCTGCTTTGCAGCCTTTCAAAAAGCGCCAAGAAAGCGTCACAAAAGCGCGAAGAAAGCGACGAACACCGAACCCGAACCCGGACTTTTACGAAAATGTCCGGGTTCGGGTCCGTGTCACGGACACCCCAAAATTCGGTACGAACCCGAACTATACAGTTCGAGTTCGCTCATCCCTATAGCTGAGCCATAGAAATGAATAGAGTGGTGTTGATGCTTTCGTGGTGCACTCCCTAGAACGGAGCACCAAAAGTGAAGGAGAGGGAACCGCATGCGCAGCCAACCTCTATTCATTTCTAAGGGAATTCCTAAAATAGCTGAGTTCGCCTCTACGGCACTCCCATACAAATAAATAGAGCACAGGTGCGCATGCACAGTGAGTTCTTCTTCATTTTGGGTGCTCTGTTCTAGAGATAGGTTTGGGTCCCAGAGGTGAGACATGTTCCTGACTTTTTCCTAAGTCCCTACTGTCTGGCCCTGTCAATCAAATAAAAAATGAATGGGCAGCAGTGACACCCTTGTTGCACCAAATGCCTAATTTGCATATTAAGAAAAAAGGAGATATCTTGGCAATGGAGCCACTGATCAAGAAAAGCAGCATTAGGGCTCATGCACACGACCGCTGTTGTTTTGCGGTCCTTTTTTCACGGATCCATTGTTTCGTATCTGAGGGGTTTTTTTTCTCTGATTTAAGTCCTGTTCCGTTATTCCACAAAACATATCCGTATGGTTTCCGTATGCGATCCGTTTTTTGGGGATCGGAAATGGAAAGAGTAACTTATTAATCACCAAATACAATATGGGCAATATGGGCTGGGCATAGCTTTTCTACAGCATGGATCCATAAAATGAAATACGGATGACATACGGATGTGTTCCGTGTGCGTTCCGTATTTTTTGTGGACCCATTGACTTGAATGGGGCCTCGGACCGTGATTTGCGGACAATAATAGGACATGCACTACTTTTTTGCAGAAAGGAAATACGGAAATGGAATGCACACGGAGTACCTTCCGTTGTTTTTGCGGACACAAAGAATTGAATAGTTCTGCATACGGTCTGCAAAAAAATGGAACGGAAGTGGAAATACGTTTGTGTGCATGAGCCCTTATACTAATTTTACTAAACGTGTGTATCAATGGTCTTGATTGCATAAGGATATTGCTGCTGAGAGACTCCCTTGAATCCCTTTCCAACATGTGATGTACTATATCACTATATCAAAATATTACATGATCTACCCCATCAGATGAATACAGTAAAGAAAAAAAAAACTGTGCCAATTTTTAGTCACTTTACCTCACAAAAAAGTGTAATAATAAGCAATCAAAAAATTATATGCATCCCAAAATGACACCAATAAAACCGTCAACTCTTCCCACAAAAAAAAGCCTGCACAAGAGAATCACCAGAAAAATAGTAAAAAATATGGCTTTCAGAAAATGGCAAAACATTTTTTTTCTAAAATGCTTTTATTGTGTAAAACTGAAATAAAATAAAAAAAATAGACAAAATTTGGTATCGCCGCATCCTACTCTATAAAAAATATTACATGATATATCCTGCCAGGTAAACACTGTAAAAATAGGTATTTTTTGGTCACCTTGCCTCACAAGCGATCAACACATTATATACTGAGAAATATATAATTATGACGTTATATAGAGCGATCAAAACATCATATGTATCCCAAAATAGTACCAATGAAACTGTAACCACAATAAATGAGCCCTCATACAAGACCATTGCCAGAAAAATGAAAAAAAAATATATATATGGCTTTCATAAAATGGTAATGCGAACACATCTTTTTTTTTCCCAAAATAATTTGAGTAAAAGTGGTAAAACATAAGAAACACTATATAAAATTGGAATCTTTGTAATTGTAATGAACAGAAGAATAAAGATAATGGGGACATTTACTAAGCATGTTGCGCCCAAATTTTGGAGTATAATGCACCAAAAACAATGGTGTTTTGATTTGCGTCAAATATATCAACTATTTTCTCCAGAATTTTCAACAAAATGAATGCATCACTCCAGAAATGAGTTATAAAGATCAAAGTGGGCAGGGCTATCAAATTGGCGCATGTTACGCCTCATTTATCATCCTTTTATCTGCAGAAATGGCTCTAATTGTAGCAGACAATTAAGCCACCTTATGTGGTGGAGTTTTGTGTAAAAAGTTGCATTTATGGCATAAAGATGCAACATTTTGTCAAAAAGTCGCATTTATGAAAATTAAACCAATTCATAGTGGGAATAAGTGATAGGTAAAGTATTAAAACAGGATGCATTTATTTTTATCTAATAGAAATTAGCTAGCAGGGTTCTGTCAGCAAACTGACATTCAAGAAAAACAAGAACAAAAACTTTCCGAGTCTGAGACAAATGTCGCAATTTACCACAGGAAATGTTGCAAGTATGCTTCAAAAAGTCTCAAGTGTGATCTGTCAGGGGTGGCTAAAATGGCGCATTTTGGTTTAAAAAAAGTTGTATTTTAGTACCATTGGCATTAAAATGTTGCAAATAGAGAGAAATAGGCAACTATTCAAGTTTATATTTTTTTTAAGTCACATTTTAAAAGTGTTGTGTGCCTTGTGTTATATGAGGTGAACGAAATCACCACTTTTGATTCAAAATGTTAGTATTTTTGGCGCAAATTAGGCCATTATTGATAAATGTCCCCCAATATGAATTATTTTTCCGCACGGTGCATTTCGTAATAATAAAACCCCAAAAACAATTGCAGTTGCTCTTTTCTTCATCTTGCTTTCTAAGGCTACTTTCACACTAGCGTTCGATCGGATCCGTTCTGAACGGATCCGATCATAATAATGCAGACGGAGGCTCCGTTCAGAACGGATCCGTCTGCATTATTTTAGCATATAACAGCTAAGTGTGAAAATAGCCTCGGACGGATCCGTCCAGACTTTCAATGTAAAGTCAATGGGGGACGGATCCGCCTGAAGATTGAGCCATATTGTGGCATCTTCAAACGGATCCGTCCCCATTGACTTACATTGTAAGTCTGGACGGATCCGCACGGATCCGCACGCCTCCGCACGGCCCGGCGGACACCCGAACGCTGCAAGCAGCGTTCAGCTGTCCGCCTGTCCGTGCGGAGGCGAGCGGAGCGGAGGCTGAACGCCGCCAGACTGATGCAGTCTGAGCGGATCCGCTCCATTCAGACTGCATCAGGGCTGGACGGCTGCGTTCGGGTCCGCTCGTGAGCCCCTTCAAGCGGAGCTCACAAGCGGACCGACGAACGCTAGTGTGAAAGTAGCCTAAAAAATGAAATATAAAGCAATTATAAAGTCATATGTACCCCAAAATAGAACCAATGATAATTATTTTGCAAAAAAAATAAGCCCCTACACAGCTCCATCGAGAGAAAATATAACGTATAGTTTTCAGAAATTGTTTGTACTGGTATCCCAGAGGATGTTCAATAGCAACATGACACCTGTAAAACAAAATTCAAAAGCCAAATGGTAGTCTTTCCCTTTTAGAATGACCATGACCATTGCACCCATATATATGCATTTACACATTTATAAGCAATATCACATGTCCGTCATCATCATTAGCAATTCACCAATACCTTTGGATTTACTTGCAGACCTGTTTTTTGCATTTCTGCTTTTTTATTTTTAGTACTTTGTCATCGATCAATAAAATTATATATTACACTATATTATGAAATATTGTCATCAATCATCATGTGTTTATTTTGTCTTTTATTCTGGAAATTACTGTTTACTTTGAGGGGCATACAGTGACATGCAAAAGTTTGGGCATTACTGTGAATGATAAAGCAAGTTGAATATGAAATGATCTCCAAAAAGCATAAAGGTAAAGATGACACATTCAATTTGTATTTTAAGCAAAACCAATCTTTCATTTTCATCTTTTATATTTAAAGGGAATCTGTCACCTGCTTTTACCATTTTAAGCTGGCACCATCGCTATGTTCACTAAAGTACCTTATTTCCAGCAGTCTTCTTTCTACTTTATTTCGTTTTGTAGTTTTGATATAAAAGCGCTTTTTACGTTATGCTAATGAGGCTCCAAGGTGCCCAGAGGGGCGTTTTTTTCACTCTCCGGTGCCCAGTGACGCCCCCCTTCAGTGCCCAAGAACGCCTCCTGATCATCAAATAGCCTCCCACAGCCCGGCAAACGGTTCCGCCCCCTCCCCACATCATAGTCTACCTTATAGAAATGCCCCGTCCTTCTTCCTGTCTGCGGCCAGAAAACTCGCACATGCGCAGTACCGCCTGCGGCCTGCGCGATCATCAACCTCCTGAGGGCAACAGCCTCAAAAGTCTCACTGGGCATGCGCCGAGCCCAGTGATGTAACCTGAGTGCTCTTGCCCTCAGGACGTTGATGATCGCGCAGGCGCAGGCCGCAGGCGGTACTGCGCATGCGCGAGTTTTCATGAAATTCCTTTTTCTCCATACTTACCTTTGCTCATTGTGGCCAAAAAATTATATTTTAGCCTCTTAGATTTTTTTTGCAAACTTCTGATGATGAATATTGTGGATGAGGATGCAGGAGAGGTTTTCTTCTGATGACTCTTCCATGAAGACTAAAGTCTCAGCCTGATTAGAACGTAAAAAAAAAAAATATACTCTTTATTGATGAACTATGAAGTTAAAACTGGGGCAAACAACCCACAACTTGTATCAGAACAGGCTATTAAGTTGCAGAGAATGGCGAGGGACGTGTTTCTAAATATAACTCTCTACCATTCTGCACTTACTGTGTGCACCAATTACAGTGTGCACTTCCCAACGCCGGATACATGCTGTCCGCACACCATCAGAGGCGGACGGCGTCTCTCTAGCGGGCACTGTGTTTTGTTGTATTCTCCTGATGACACATGGAAACTATTCTCACATAGAAACGTGTTGAGCATGCTTCATTTTGCCTTATGTAAAGATCATTATTTCTATCTAGCTATAGCGCTTAGCCATACAGTATATACAACATGGCGAGTTAGTAGCCATTTAATAGCTGGACATTTTTACTTGCCTACCTGGCCTGGCTCTGATGTTTAGCTGCATATGCATCACCATATTGCAATACAATAAGCTAAGAGTCAGGTAGACCGTAGCTTAGGCTTGTAGTTGGTGGCAGTGTGAACTGATATTTTGTAACAGTACACACAGTAATTGGTGAAGTGCACCCTCGCACCCCTCCATCTAGCACCCTCGCACCCCTCCAATCTATCCTCAACTCCGCTGCCCGACTAATCCACCTCTCACCTTATTACTCCTCTGCCTCTCCCCTCTGCCAATCCCTTCACTGGCTCCCCACTGCCCAACGAATCCACTTCAAAGTACTGACAAACACATACAAGGCCGTCCATAACCTGTCCCCTCCCTACATCTCTGAGCTACTTTCCCGATACATCCCCACACGCACTCTCCGATCCTCACAAGACCTCCTTCTCTCCTCTCCTCTTATCGCCTCTTCCCACAATCGACTCCAAGATTTCTCCCGTGCATCCCCCATACTCTGGAACTCGCTACCCCAACATATCAGACTCTCACCTACAGTGGAATCCTACAAAAGAAACCTGAAAACCCACCTCTTCAGAAAAGCCTACAACCAATGACCCTGCTGCCTCTATACCGCCATGACCAACTCAACCCGCACCTACTGTGTCCTTCTCCCATACCATGTAGATTGTAAGCCCTCACGGGCAGGGCCCTCTCTCCTTCTGTACCAGTTTGTAACTCATCTTGTTTATGATTAGTACAATTGTCTGTTATGTATGTGCACCGCTTAACTATGTACAGCGCTATGGAATGAATGGCGCTTAAATAATAAATAATAATAATAATAATAATGATAGGTGGTTATATTTAGATACATGTTCCTCACCATTCTCTGCACCTTTATACCCTGTTCTGATATAAGTTGAAGGTTTTTTGGCCCAGTTTCAACTTGATAGTTCATCAATATAGAGTATTTTTTGTTTTGTTTTTTAACATTCTAATCAGGCTGAGACATTAGTATATTATTTGAACATGTACTAGCAATATCTGAGATTTCTTTTATAATTTTAAGACTCTTCCATGAAGGCTATATTTGTGCAGGTGTTGCTGAAGAGTAGGACAATTGACCACAAATCGGCTAAATCTACCTGAAGGTCTTTTGCGGTCAATCAGGAGTTCCGATTTGTCTTTCTAGCAATTCTAATAATAGCTGTCTCTGAAATTTTTCTTGGTCTTCCATACCTTCTCTTCGCATCCACTGTTTCTGTTAACTGCCATTTCTTAATTACATTTTCAAACTGAGGAAATGACATAATTGTTGGGTACCTGGGACCGACGGGACATCAAGGTCTGGCTGTCACATTTCCAGCACCCTGATCTCCCCTTGCTCCCAGGCCCAAAAACTCGCCTCTATAGCTGCAATCAGCAGAACAAATAAGAGAAAATGGAAAATAGAGAAAAAATTGAGAACATAAACGCACTGAAAAAAAACGCATAAAGAACGCAACAATTATATACTAAGAGATTGTTTGTCTCTGTAAAGCTAAAATGAAAGTCTCATTACTATTTTACCAATTTCATCTATTTTAGTTTATTGTTTTATCTTTTTAAATGTCCAAATGATTATAACTAGAGTTGAGTGGACACCTGGATGTTGGGGTTTGGCAGGTTTGGACAAACTTGAAAAAAATATTTGGGTTCGGGACCTGAACTTTACCTGAACTTGACCCCGAACCCTAACCCCGAACCCCATTGAAGTCAATGGTGACCCGAACTTTTGAGCACTAAAATGGCTGTAAAAATGTCATGGAAAGAGCTAGAGGGCTGCAAAAGGCAGTAAAATGTGCTTAAGAGGATAGAGAAAAGAATAAAAAAAAACATAAAAGACCTTAAAAAAATATAAATTAGGAATGATGTAGGAGGAAGAGTTTGAGGAGGCGCTGAATGGGTGGATGTGGCCGTGTAGGCTCACGTGGCGGTCTAGGTGGAAGCGGCGGCAAAGGAGGAATAGGTAGCCGACACAGATGTATGTTATTTAGCATTTTTACATAGGGGTGTCCCCCAAAATATTGGGACATATAAAAAAATTAAAATAAGGAATAAGTGCACTTGAGTACAAGGATGGATGGTTGAGGCTGTTAGAACTGCCTATTCTGCACAAGGTACAGACAAGTCTTGAGGGATCCAAGCCTGGTTCATTTTAATGAACGTAAGCATGACCACTTTGGCTGTGGACAGGCGGCTGCGTCTGTCTGTACTGAAGCATCCTGCCGTGCTAAATACACGTTCAGAGAGTACACTGGCTGCAGGGCAGGCCAGCACCTCTAAGGCATGCAGGGCAAGCTCTGGCCATGTGGACAATTTGGAGACCCAGAAGTTGAATGGGGCAGAACTATCAGTCAGTACGTGTAGGCGTGTGCACAGGTACTGTTCCACCATGTTGTTCAAATGCTGCCTCCTGCTAACACGCTCCATATCAGCAGTTGGGGCCAGTTATTGCAACAAGGTGACAAAGCTTTTCCACATGTCGGCCATGCTAACCCCGACCTCTTCCTCCTCCCCTGCCTTCGCCATGGCACTGCAGCATGTAGTCGCTCATGTGTGCCAGGCTGCCCAGAGGTAAGGACAAGCTGTCCTCTGTGGGAGGCGTATCGTCTGCGTCCTCCGTATCCCCCCAGCCATGCACCAGTGATGGGCCCGGGCTGTGTTGGATGCCACCCCGCTGTGAACATGCTTCATCCTCATCCTCCTCCTCCTCCTCCTCCAGTAGTGGGCCCTGGCTGGCCAAATTTGTACCTGGCCTCTGCTGTTGCAAAAATCCTCTTTCTGAGCGACTTCTAAAACACTGGCCTGAAAGTGTTAGAGATGACCCCTCTTCCTCCTCCTCCTCGTCCTGGGCCACATCCTCTTCCATCATCGCCCTAAGTGTTTTCTCAAGGAGACATAGAAGTGGTATTGTAGTGCTAACGGCGTCATCGCCACTGGCCATGTTGGTGGAGTACTCGAAACAGCGCAACAGGGCACACAGGTCTCGCATGGAGGCCCAGTCATTGGTGGTGAAGTAGTGCTGTTCTGCAGTGCGACTCACCCGTGCATGCTGCAGCTGAAACTCCACTATGGCCTGCTGCTGCTGCTCGCACAGTCTCTCCAGCATGTGCAAGGTGGAGTTCCACCTGGTGGGCACGTTGCATATGAGGCGGTGAGCGGGAAGGCCGAAGTTACGCTGTAGAGCAGACAGCCGAGCGGTGGCAGGATGAGAACGCCGGAAGCGCTCACAGACGGCCCGCACTTGATGCAGCAGCTCTGACATGTTGGGGTAGTTGTGAATGAATTTCTGCACCACCAAATTCAGCACATGTGCCAGGCAAGGGATGTGCGTCAAACCGGCTAGTCCCAGAGCTGCAACAAGATTTTGCCCATTATCGCACACCACCAGGCTGGGCTTGAGGCTCACTGGCAGCAACCATTCGTCGGTCTGTTGTTCTATACCCCCCCCTCCCGGTGTGGGGCCTGTCCCCCAAACACATCAGTTTCAGAACGGCCTGCTGATGTTTACCCCTGGCTGTGCTGAAGTTGGTGGTGAAGGTCTGTCGCTGACCGGATGAGGAGGTGATAGAAGAGGAGGAGAAAGCCGAGTAAGAAGAGGAGGCTAAGGAGGCAAAGAATAATGCCCTGCGATCCTTGGCGGCAGTAGGACGTGCGCCAAACAGCTCTCCGCCTGGGGCCCAGCCGCCACTACATTTACACAGTGTGCAATTAGGGAGATTTAGCGTCCCTGGCCGTGCTTACTGGTTCACGTATCTGTGGTTAGGTGGACCTTGCCACAGATGGCATTGCGCAGTGCACACTTGATTTTATCCGATACTTGGTTGTGCAGGGAGGGCACAGCTCTCCTGGAGAAGTAGTGGCGGCTGGGAACGACGTACTGTGGGACAGCAAGCGACATGAGCTGTTTGAAGCTGTCCGTCTCCACCAGCCTGAATGACAGCATTTCAAAGGCCAGTAGTTTAGAAATGCTGGCATTCAGGGCCAGGGATCGAGGGTGGCTAGGTGGGAATTTACACTTTCTATCAAAGGTTTTTGAGATGGAGAGCTGAACACTTCCGTGTGACATGGTGGAGATGCTTGGTGACGGAGGTGGTGTGGTTGGTGGCACATCCTCTGTTTGCTGTACGGCAGGTGCCAACGTTCCTCCAGAGGGGGAGGAAGAGGCCGAGGCAGCAGCAGAAGAGGGAGCAGGAGGGGCCTGAGCCCTTTCTTGGTTTTGAAGGTGCTTACTCCACACTGCAGCCCGTGTTTGCATGTAGATGCCTAGTCATGCAGGTTGTACTAAGGTTTAGAACGTTAATGCCTCGCTTCAGGCTCTGATGGCACAGCGTGCAAACCACTCGGCTCTTGACGTCAGCACATTGTTTGAAGAAGTGCCATGCCAGGGAACTCCTTGAAGCTGCCTTTGGTGTGCTCGGTCCCTGGTGACGAGTAGCAGGCGAACTAGTTTGGCGACGGCTGCTCTGCTTTTGCACCCTGCTCCCGCTTTTTTTGTTACGCTGTTGGCTCGGTCTCACTACTGCCTCTTCCTCCGAACTCTGGAAGTCAGTGGCACGACCTTCATTCCAGGTGGGGTCTAGAACCTCATCGTCCCCTGCATCATCTTCCACCCAGTCTTCCTCCCTGGCCTCCTTTTCGGTCTGCACACTGTAGAAAGACGCAGCAGTTGGCACCTGTGTTTCATCATCATCAGAGACATGCTGAGGTGGTATTCCCATGTCCTCATCAGGAAACATAAGTGGTTGTGCGTCAGTGCATTCTATGGCTTCCACCCCTGGGGAAGGGCTAGGTGGATGCCGTTGGGAAACCCTGCCAGCAGAGTCTTCAAACAGCATAAGAGACTGCTGCATGACTTGAGGCTCAGACAGGTTCGCCAATATGCACGGGGGTGATGTGACAGACTGATGGGCATGGGTTTCAGGCACCACCTGTGCGCTTTCTGCAGAAGACTGGGTGGGAGATAATGTGAACGTGCTGGATCCACTGTTGGCCACCCAATTGACTAGCGCCTGTACTTGCTCAGGCCTTACATCCTTAGGACGGCATTAGGCCCGACCAAATATCGCTGTAGATTCTGGCGGCTACCGGGACCTGAGTTAGTAGGTTCAGTAGGACGTGTAGCTGTGGCAAAACGGCCACGTCCTCTCCCGCACCAGAGGCTCCACGAACACCACCACCACGACCATGACCGTGTCTCTTATTAGATGTTTGCCTCATCGTTAGCGTTCACAAAGGAAAGTAAAAAGTGGTTAAGTCTGTTAAAAATAATTAACCGCCAATAAAAACCCTGATGTAGGGTATTGCACTAAAAAAAAATGTAAACTCTATATGACAGCAGTATTTGTGGCTTAAATTTCACAATAACTTATGCACGTTTAATCCCAGATGTGCACTATATCAGAGGGTTTTTATAACCCTAGTAAGCAAAAAGCCGTATTTCTGGCCTAAATGTGACACTCACTTATGCACGTCTAATCCTAAATGTGCACTATATGAAACAGATGTTTTTTTTTCACCCCAGTAAGCAAAAAGCTATATTTCTGGCTTAAATGTGTCACTCACTTATGCACATCTAATCCTAGATGTGCACTATATGAAACAGATGTTTTTTATTCACCCCAGTATGCCCCAGTATGAGAGAGCCATATTTGTGGCCTAAATGTCACAGTCACTTATGCATGTCTAATCCCAGATGTGCATTATATCAGAAGGTTTTTTCACCCCAGTGAGCAAAAAGCTGTATTTATGGCCTAAATGTGACACTCACTTATGCATTTCTAATCCCAGATGTGCACTATATGAAACAGATGGTTTTTTTGTTTTTTTTTCGCCCCAGTAAGCAAAAAGCTTTATTTCTGGCCTAAATGTGACACTCACTTATTAACGTCTAATCCTAGATGTGCACTACATGAAAAAAGTTTTTTTTTTAACCCCAGTAAGCAAAAAGCTGTATTTCTGGATTTGCCATTTTGCATAAAATGGCTGCCGATTATGTATTGATATTGACAAACTGAAGTAAAAAAAGTTTTTTTTCAGCAGTAGTTGGCTCAGGGCAGGCTTAAAAAAATTGTAGATCACTGAGTAAAAAAGCAGTTCTTCATAAGATTTCTCCCTCATCTCTCCCTCACAGCAGCTGCAGCCTCTGGCGGCGCTATGTGACTCCAGCTTAAATAGAGGCTAGGTCACATGCTGCAGTTGGCCAATCACAGCCATGCCAATAGTAGGCATGGCTGTGATGGCCTATTGGAGCAAGTAGTATGACGTTGTTAATTGGCTGCTGTGCAGCCTTTTAAAAAGCGCCAAGAAAGCGCCGAACACTGAACCCGAACGTTTACGTAAATGTTGGTGTCCGGGTGCCGAAAAACCTAAAGTTCGGGACGAACCCGAAGTTTACAGTTTGGGTTCGCTCAACTCTAATTAGAACATATGTTCATTTTAATCGGATCCCCTGTCTATACCAGCTTGAGAACTGTTTCACACACAGGCAATATTTTGGAATCCAATCCAGGTTTTATCTATGCCCTAATTATGAGACCTATAAAAAACCTCTGGAGGAGTGCAGTCTTGTACCCATGAGGAAGAGGCAAGTAGCCTTGAAACGCATCTGGCAAGGTACGCTTTGTCTCCATTATTTACTGGCCCAGACCAGAAGCACAAAAGAATTCTTGTTGCCCAGAAAGAAGTTTGGTTTATCCCCATTGAAACACAGCATTAATTATTACCTTTCAGGACCTGTGACTTACAGGACCTGTGAGTCACATGATCGCAGCAACTAACCAGCTGATCAGATCACCTGACCTCTTGACTGGATCATCTGATCTCCACAGTGACTTCACACGCCTACCAAACAAATGGAGCTGAGCTCTCCCACCACGTGGAACCAGCCTCCTGGGTATAATTGCCCTCACTCTCCGCTCTCTGGAACCAGTGCTCGAATACATACATAAGTGGGCTTTTATGCCATTGCACTGAATGGACACTGCAGCATCAACAGAGCTGTAAGAGCCTCAGTGAGGCAACCCTGAATCGTTGAATCACTTGCACTTATCTTATACTGTGAGCTTACCCACATTGGGCTGTGACTTGACCTATTTGGTGGTGATCATCATTGGTAGCTACTATATTGCTGCATACTCAATACTGAGACTTCCTCCACACAGACATTGCTGTGTTTCCATTCTTAAGACGTTTTTACTGGATTCCGATCATTTGATAAGTGCAATGGGCTTTTGATTGATTTATTCTCTATCTGGAGACACCCATTCTATTATACATTTCCCTGATCTGCTGATTTATTTGTTTTTATATTTTTTTTTTACAGTTTTTTTAATTTTATTTATGTATTGAATATATGCACTTATTATGTATTGAGTATAGGCTACTATTCATATGTATTGGATATAAGCACTTATGTATTTAGTATATGTTTTTATTCATATTTTATCTTGATCCTTTTATGGTCTACAAATATTGCATTGGAATAAATTACTGTCACAGTTCTACTCCAGAAGGTGGTGTGCCTGCTCTTTTGACTTGATTTTTACTCTCACTTTATACTTGGTGCGTGACCAAGTGAGCAGTGAACCCACCGTTATCCATCCATCCAAGTGTTGAGCCTCCCATCTGTTTATTTCTGTTCTGATATAAGTTGAGGGTTGTTTGGCCCAGTTTTAACTTGATACTTCATCAATAAAGAGTATTTTTTGTTTTGTTTTTTAACATTCTAATCAGGCTGAAACGTTAGTATATTATTTGAACATGTACTAGTGATATCTGAGATTTCTGTTATAATTTTAAGACTCTTCCATGAAGGCCATATTTGTGCAGGTGTTGTTGAACAATAGGACAATTGACTGCAACTCCATAGTCTGCTAAATCTTCCTGAAGGTCTTTTGCGGTCAATCAGGAGTTCCAATTTGCCTTTCTAGCAATTCTAATAATAGCTGTCTCTGAAATGTTTGTTGGTCTTCCATACCTTCTCTTCACATCCACTGTTTCTGTTAACTGCTATTTCTTTATTACATTTTCAAACTGAGGAAATGACAACCTAAAATTGCTTTGCTATCTTCTTAAAGCCTTCTCCTTCTTTGGGGGCCTCAATTATTTTCATTTTCAGAGTGTTAGGCAGCTGTTTAGAAGAACCCATGTCTGCTGTTTTTTAGGACAAGGTTAAAGGAGTCTTGGTATTTATAAAGCTTTGAAATTTAAATCACCTGGCATTTCCTAACAATGATGTGAATAAGCCTTAATACTAACAGTATTTTTAGGTCTGAGACCTCGGTGAAACTTCTGCTTAGAAAAACCCATGGATGCTGTTTTTGGGACAAGGTTAGAGGAGTCTAGGTATTTATTTGAAATTGCACCACCTGGCCTTTCCTAACAATGATTGTGAACAAGCCTTAACCCTAACAGGTTATTTAAGGTCTGAGGCCTCGGTAAAAATTATTTGAGTGATAAAATCTCCTTGGATTCCCATAGTTCTGTAAAGTACCCCTTTTCTTTTTTTTACTCTAAAATTGTACAAAACCAAAATAATACAATGATTTTGCTTAAAATGTTGAAAAGTGTGTTTCATCTTGTATAACTGTATGCCTTTTGGAAATCATTTCAAATTCAACATGCTTAACTGTTCACAGTAAAAGTAATTTTGAACAGGGGTGCCCAAGCTTTTGCATGCCACTGTATATTTATTTTTCATGTTAATTTTGTATAGGCACCCGTCAAGGCTGTCCTCTTTCACCTCTTCTTTTCAATATCTATATTGAACCTTTAGCAGCCAGCATAAGACAGGATTTGCAGGTGGCTGGCTTCGGTTTAATGGGGAAGCACGACCGCGTATCTCTCTACGCAGATGACATTTTGATTTTCCTTCAGCAAACAGAAACTAGTCTCCCTCGTATAATGGATTTGGTTGGCTTTTTCTCTGCTCCGTCTGGCCTAGAGATCAATTGGGAGAAGACTGCTCTCCTTCCTATAGACGAGCTGCGAGGTAACTGGGATGATCAGCTTACTGTCTCTGAATCAATAAAGTACCTGGGGATTTTAGTTTCTGCCAAACCTCTGGAATATTTACAACTAAACTTGATTCCCCTGCTGACAAAGCTAAGGGCTAAATCGAAGATATGGCAAAAAATTCTGCATACGAAAGCTGATAGAATTTCTTTAATCAAAATGGTAGTACTGCCCCAGGTTCTTTATGTCCTGCGCAACTCGCCTGTATGGATCGCAGACAAGTACTTTAGATTAATTGAGCGGATGCTTAACGATCTATTGTGGGGGAGGAAGCGCGTTAGACTGAAGGCGCTCTACTTCTCTATGCCTTATAGTCAGGGAGGCCTTAACCTCCCTTACTTTAGGGGTTACTTCATGGCCTCTCAGCTCTGCCTTTTTAGTGATTGGGAGAATAGCCATTTCTGCAATAAGGTGGTGAAAGACTCAGGCTTTACGGATTTCTTTACTGTATTGGAGTCCGACTATCTATTAAATTCACAGACCGGGTATACACTTTTTTGCAGAATGGCTACAAAGACCTGGCGGGTCATCAGGAGCTGGTGTGGAGTTGAGGCATCGCTTATTTGCACCCCACTGTGGCATAACCTAAAGCTTGTGAATATAAGGGACGTGAATTGCTGCCAGTATTGGAGGACTAAGAAGGTTCAGTATTTACATCAGGTGGTTAGTGGTGGACAAATTCTGTCCTCAAGGGAAATAGGGGAGAGGGCAGATATGGGTGAGGTGGCTTGGTATGCATATTTCCAATTGAGGTTTGCACTCTCCAGCACTTTGAATAGTCACCTTCTTTTTATAGATTCTCCTGAATTTTTACACAATCTTATTATTAAGAAATCTGCTACAAAAATCAAAATGTCATATTGTTATAGACACTTAATGAAACACTTTTTTATGGGTCTTCTTTCTCCAGGACAGAAGTCCTGGTCTTTGCTACTTTCAGAGGTGGGTCCCCCAGATTGGGAAACTATAGGGGAAAACTTAAAATATGTCTCACACAACTTTAATCACACTGTTGTACAATTTAACATTCTGCACAAAATATATGTGACACCTATGTGGTTATATAGAAGAGGATTTAGGACCTCCTCCGATTGCCCACGCTGTGGCGACTCCGGGGCAGACCATTTACATCTGTTCTGGGATTGCCCGATGGTGGGTGGTTATTGGAGATCAGTCCAGACCACTTTGGCCTGCAAACTGAATATGCTTGTTCCTTTGTCCCCCAGGATATGGGTCCTGGGAGACCTATCGGAGGTTAAATATCAGCCCATAAATCGTCAATTATTGATTAAGGTTATGTTCCTGGCCAGGCTTATTGTTGCTAGACTGTGGCTTAGCTCCTCCATCCCAGATTGTGGTAACTGGATGGCTATGGTTGAGAAGGTGAAAAACTACGAGAAGATCTTGTACAAACAAAGAGGAGCCTACTTAAAATGGAGTGGTCTGTGGGGAGAGTGGGTTACGGCTTAATTCATTAATTTTTTTTTTTTTATTTTTTTTATTTTTTTTCCCCTGCAAGGTTGGGAGGGAGGGGGGTGGTTGGGGCGGGTTGGGGATGATTTCAACATTTAAGATATTATAAATGTCATGTCGATATGTATTTTTGTATCATAAATAAAATATGGAGATTGAAAAAAAAAAAAAAAAAAAAAAAAAAAAAAATTTTGTATAGGCCATGAACAAGGTCCTGGGAGAGGACCGAAACATTGGTCACTGTCTTATATTGCTGGATGAAATAATAAAAGAATAACTGTTCATTAATACACAATCTGAGTGCATTGGTGATTATAACTACTGTTGAAGCCAAACAAACTGACTTTCATCCAAGCTTCAGGAAAAATTTGATTCACCGCGAAGCCAAATTTTCTCGTGATTCGTGGTAACAAATCTATTTTTCCTGATTTGGCAGTAAAAATATAAAAAATACATACTCACCTCATCTATTTGGATAGAAATAGGCCATCAAGGTCATCTAGATTGCAGAAACCGCTCGAAATCTTGCATGGGATGATGTATGATGTCACCATGCCGACACACTGACTGGGCGCAGTGACTTCTTCAGTGATGAGGTCACCACGCCCAGCCAGTGTGATGATGTCAATACATTTACACATCACCAAGATTTCGAGTGGTATCTTCAATCAAAATGGCCATGACAGCCTCTACGCAAGCTAGTGGATAAGGTGAGTATTAATTTTATTTTTTTACCCTGATTAACCCCTGAAAAGCCAAAATGTTTGCCTCAGATGCCGTGATCAGTGATGAACATGGCATCTGAGGGGTTTAATGACAGGAGGCTGCGTGATCACTGTTCCCTGTCATTGCGCCCGCTACATACAAAGAAATGCACATTGTGACGAAGTACTGTAATTTGTCACAAATCTAGTTTTATTTGTGAAATTCAGCAAAGCAGCTGAATCAAATTTTTCAGAACTTCACTCATCTCTAATTATAACTATTGCATTTGGGATATCTCCCTACTATTGAGCACCAGACTGATTCTTTCTGTCAGTAAGTCAACCATTTACTTCTTCATTGAAAATTATTACAGTGAAATCTGCCCTTCAAAAAGCCATTGGGCCAGATTTATCATTAGCTCAGGTCAGAATAATGGAGTGAAAAAGTCCCAAAAAAGTCCCAAACGCTAAAACTGCGCACAAATTTGCGACTTTTTTCTGCTCTGCACTATGCTCGCCAGTTTTCTGAAAGTGGGCGTGTTTTCTTATGTAAATGAATCTCTAGACAGAATTTACTATTGGGACTATTTAAAAAGTCGCAAAAAAGTCGCAATTTCACTCCAGTGAGGACCATGCTTATCTTATGAGACTTTTTAATAAAACATGCGACTTTTTCATAAAAACGTGCGACTTTTGATGTGCGACTTTTGTAAAGCTGCTTACTGACGGATAAACTGCTACCGTCAAACCACATTTATTACAGTCTTAAAGGGCCGATCATAAATCTGACTTGGCTAAGGCTACTTTCACACTAGCGTTCGTCGGTCCGCTCGTGAGTTCCGTTTGAAGGAGCTCACGAGCGGACCCGAGCGCAGCCGTCCAGCCCTGATGCAGTCTGAATGGATGCGGATCCGCTCAGACTGCATCAGTCTGGCGGCGTTCAGCCTCCGCTCCGCTCGCCTCCGCACGGACAGGCGGACAGCTGAACGCTGCTTGCAGCGTTCGGGTGTCCGCCTGGCCGTGCGGAGGCGTGCGGATCCGTGCGGATCCGTCCAGACTTACAATGTAAGTCAATGGGGACGGATCAGTTTGAAGATGCCACAATATGGCTCAATCTTCATGCGGATCCGTCCCCCATTGACTTTACATTGAAAGTCTGGACGGATCCGTACGAGGCTATTTTCACACTTAGCTGTTATATGCTAAAAATAATGCAGACGGATCCGTACTGAACGGAGCCTCCGTCTGCATTATTATGATCGGATCCGTTCAGAACGGATCCGATCGAACGCTAGTGTGAAAGTAGCCTAAAACTGACTTTAGCCATATGTTAAAGTGGAGTGAGCTGTCAGAGTAATGATAAATCTGGCCCATTGGGTGCTTTTTCCTTTCTGAGCCTTGCGGTGTTTCCATAAAGCAATATACAAACACATATACAGTGTTTCTATATTCATGAGAAAATGAGTAACACATTGTGGTGTGCTTTTTATCCTGTTAACCCATTAGAAAATAAAACATTTGGGCCCAAAGGAACATTTTCTTGCAAAAAATATTATGTTACATTTTTACAGCCGAATGTTTCTAAATTCTATGAATCACCAGTTGGGCTAAAGTGTTCACTTCAACCCTTTAAAAATTCCATAGGGGAATAGTTTTCAACGTGTGGTCACTTTGTGGGGGTTTCCACTCTAGGGGGTACCACACTGTGTCTTCAAATAAGACATGGTGCCAGAAAATTATTTTAGTGAAATCTGCTATTCAAAAGCCATATAGTGGTCTTTCCCTTCTGAGCCCTGATGTGTGTCTATACAACAGTATCCCCTGTGAAAATGGGGAAAAAAATAGGTCTAAAGTGTCATTTTCTTAAGAAAATTTTAATTTCTCATTTTCACAGCCAAGTGTTTCTAAATTCTATGAAATGTTTGTTTGGTCCAAGTGTTCATTACACTCCTTGGGGGTTTCCACTGTAGGAATGCATGAGGTGGTCTTCAAATGCGACATGGCACCTGAAAATTGTCCCAGTGAAATCTGCCCTCCAAAATCCAATCTGCTCTTTTGATTCTGAGCCCTGCCGTGTGCCCATAAAGCAGTTTACAATCACATCTGGAGTGTTTCTGTAAACTTCAAAATCTAGGGAATAAATATTGCGTTTTGTTTTGCTGTTATGCTTTGCTGCGTTACAGTAAAATGTTTTTCCTAATTTCCTATTTTCCTTTAATTCTTGTGGAACACCTAAAGTGATAACAAAGTTTGTAAAATCTGATTTGAATAGCTTCAAGGATGTAGTCTCTAAAATAGGGCAATGTATGGGTGGTTTCTACTATATAAGCTCCCCAAAGTGGCTTTATAACTGATTTGGTCCTTTAAAAAGTGGGTTTCTAAAAAATAAAATGACATTTTAAGAATAATGGCAATAAATTGGACACTTTTTTGATAAATTTTGAATTCATAGTTGATGTCTGGTACTGCAGCTCATTCTAATATATTTTGATAAAAAAAATAGGCAAAGGTTAATTTAATCTCATATAATCTCCTATTTTAGTTATTTTCTCCCTAACTACTTTTTCCATTGAAATAAAAAAAAAATATTGCGTTTGCATTGGTTTGAAATTCAAGCTCCCAGATGCAAACTGTGAGCAGTAGCAAACAACCTGATCAGTTAATAATTAGCTATTAATTAATTGATATAGATGAGACCTGTGGGTTGCTATATGGGTGCTCCTGTATGTGCTAAGCATAGGAATGTAAATAGGTACTCAGAGATGTGTGGGAGGAAGAAGAAAGAGTTTGGAAGAGCCTATATATACTTGTCTTCGTATTGGGTGCCTAAAAATATTCCCTACAAGATTGAGGGGCTACAAACTCTGCCCTATGGCAGATGTAACATGAGAAAAGGATCAGACTGTTAGATTTTAATATGCCCATTCATCTTGATCAATTGAGAAAAGCCACTGCTAACAGCAGTATACTCCCCTCTTCCTATTCAGAGCACATGCACATGCAGTCTTGGTAGTAGGAAGAGCAGTTTCTGAGCTTTTGGACAAGGCATGCAGCAGGTGGTGGCCATGTTACTTTTTTGCACCAGTGCGCAGGAGCTTCTAGTTATGCTTCTGGGGAGAGAATAAAGATTTTTGTTTGGTCACTAATTGTTCGTTCATTATCATGGAATAGGACATTAAAAGGCAATTACATATGATTAGCAAATTGGCAGTGAATGATCCACACCATTGGTGGGTTCAGACTCTATACCGTGGCCATTATCTATAGAACGTGTTCGCTAGCGGGAGTTAAAAATACTTTAGCAATAGTTTAGGTTAAGTTTTTCCATTTGTACGCTAATGATCATTTATATTTTACTTACTTTATTAACATAATTAAAAATAAAAAAAGATTATTTCATTGGTAAAGGCTAAAATTAGTGCACAAGCAGTAAATGGAGAACTACGTACATTAAATCCCAGTAAATGGAGAACTACATACATGTATATGAAGTACTGTATATAATCTATCTATCTGCTGAATGTCTATATATTGTTTTCTCTATTGTACCTCTTACTCTAAGCTCAGATAACATAAAATGTAAGAATTTTCTCTGAAAAAGAGCTCTGACCTGCCACTATTAATTTAACAACCAAGTTTTATATGACTGATGTATCCCTGTCTAAATGATAGGATGCATAGGTCAACTATTAACCTGTAAGTCTTCAAATATCAGGTCTTTAGGTCTTTAATATATTGCAGAGCTCATTGTCATAACAGCAAGTGCTGCAAGCCTCAGCAAGCAATTTGTTTCAGATAAATGGGTGAAGCAGTGAAGAGATATAACATTTTTTATTGTCAATGTAAAGAGAACTTTCTTTTTCAAACTAAAAAGTTACAATTTTGTTCTTGTTATGTAAGCTAAATTATTTATTTTGAGTTAAGTGGGGGTCACTCTGATCAGACCTGCTCATAATAAGTAGAGTTGTGAAGGGTACCATAGAGTATTTCTTGTTCTGGCGGACTCGGGGTGACCAAACATTACATACTAAAGGGTGGGCCATTTATATGGATACACCTTAATAAAATGGGAATGGTTGGTGATATTAACTTCCTGTTTGTGGCACATTAGTATATGTGGGGGGGGACTTTTCAAGATGGGTGGTGACCCTGGCGGCTATTTTGAAGTCGGCCATTTTGAATCCAACTTTTGTTTTTTCAATAGGAAGAGGGTCATGTGACACATGAAACTTATTGGGAATTTCACAGGTAAAACAATGGTGTGCTTGGTTTTAATGTAACTTTATTCTTTCATGATTTATTTACAAGTTTCTGACCACTTATAAAATGTGTTCAATGTGCTGCCCATTGTGTTGGATTGTCAATGCAACCCTCTTCTCCCACTCTTCACACACTGATCGCAACACCGCAGGAGAAATGCTAGCACAGGCTTCCAGTATCCGTAGTTTCAGGTGCTGCACATCTCGTATCTTCACAGCATATGCATAGTCCAAGGAGTTGTTGGAATGGAATTAAACTTTCTATGTGTGAATGTAATGATGATATATGTAAGTGATTACAGTATTAGAATGAAAGGAGAAGAACTCCTAGGTTGCCGAAACTTTTGTCCCAGCTGGTCTCATAAATGCATGATTGGCGATAAAACAGGGCAGGCCAAGGAAATGGTGCAATCTGGAGTAGACATTTCTGAGAAGCCCTTGCTGTGTGTGGGCGAGCATTACCCTGCTGGAAAATGCCAGATGGAAGCCCTGCAATGAGAGGCAACACATGTGGGTGCAGCACGTCCTGCACATATCACTAAGCTGTTAGTGTTCCTCACTACTACGGCTGCTATGAAGCCAATAAACGTGCAGATAAGTACTGCCATCACTGTAATGCCATAGCCTTGTTGGTTACTGCCATTACAGTGATTGGGTGGCCGGAACACGTGATCGGGGGCTATATAGGTACGTGTTCGGCTCATTATTAGTAACGGAGAGCTGCGCTTAGGAAGGGAAAGATAGTGTAGGGAGTGTGATTGCAATCTATTTACTTGAAAAATGTTTCAAAGACCCAAACGTCCTTTTAAGGACTATTGTGTGTGGTGGCAGCAATATAATATAGCCATCAATTTTTTTCCCCCATACTTTTCAATAATTTTTCTATAGAGGGTGTCTGCAGTGACTTGTGACATCTGTGCAATACCTTCTGTGTGTTAGGGCCAGAGATAGGAAAAATTTAAGTGAAAGCTAGTATATTTTTTCCATAATTATGTGTTCTTGCATAGCAAGACCACATACTATTATCTCACAAGTATATTATTATTCTTATTATAGCCAAATTTGCCACCCTAAC
Source organism: Bufo gargarizans (assembly GCF_014858855.1). Lineage (NCBI taxonomy): Eukaryota > Metazoa > Chordata > Amphibia > Anura > Bufonidae > Bufo > Bufo gargarizans. Next base: position 635,045,547 of record NC_058081.1, read on the forward strand.
TCCTCCCACAGTTTTTACACTACATAGACAAAAATTTACCAAAACGTGCAGATTGTTCCCGATCGGATTGCTATTACTTTGTGGAGCGATCCCACCCCCGGGGCCCCCGTGGCGGGCCCCGGAAGCCCCCTTTTTTCCAATAGACTTTGACAGGGTACATTTTCAAATCGCTCCCACTCGCCAGGCTTTGACGCTAAAGTCACCAAACTTGGGTCACTTAGTCATGGAGTCAACCCGAAAATTTTGGGCACATTTCGGGGACCCCAAAAAGTGGGCGGGGCCACACAGAACCAATCAAAATTTCCCCATTGACTATAATGAGACTTTCAAATTGCTACTCCTCCCACATTTTTAGGAGTACAAATTCCAAACTTTGCAGACTTGGTCGGCACCCACCCGAGTACCTTGCTTGTGCTTTGTTACCCGATCCCACCCTCCGGGCCCCTGGGAAAGGGCCCCCAAAATCCATGTTTTTCCCATTGACTTTGACAGGGAAAATTTTCAAATCTCTCCCAGTCACACAGATTTGAAACTAAAGTCACCAAACTTGGGTCACTTAGTCATGGGGTCAACGCGCAATTTGTTAGAACATTTCGGAGACCCGAAAAAGTGGGCGGGGCCACACAGAACCAATCAAATTCTCCCCATTGACTACAATGAGACGTTCAAATTGCTACTCCTCCCACAGATTTAGGAGTATAAATACCGAACTTTGCACTCTTGGTCGGCACATACCCGAGGATCTTGCTTGTGCTTTGTTAACCGATCCCACCCTCCGGGCCCCTGGGGCGGGCCCCCGAAAACCTCTTTTTTTCTCCCATAGAGTTTTATTGGAAAAATGCAAATGTTTGTCACTCATACAGCTTCGGAGTGAAACTCACCAAACTTGGGTCACTTAGTCATGGGGTCAACCTGAAAATTCCTGTCACATTTTGGGGACATTAAAAAGTGGGCGGAGCTACAAACAACCAATCAGATTTTCCCCATTGTCTTCAATGAGAAATTTTTAAATTGCTGCCATTTCAACATTGTTAATGGCAGGGTTGTTAAACTTAATATATTCGGTTAATAGGGGGACTAGAATTCAAATGTTTAAAAGTGGGAGGAGTCTACAACGGCCAATCAAATTTCAGCTATATGTTTTAATGGGAAAAATTCAAACTGCCGCTGCTCTTAGACTGTTAATGGCAGGATCCCCAAACTTGGTACAGTTGGACAATTTAGGATTAGGATTAAAATTCTGAAAAGTGGGCGGGGCCAAAAACAACCAATCAGATTTCTTTGATTGATTTCAATGGGAAAATTGAAAAATGCAGAAAATTGAAAAATGCTGCCATTATTGATGTCAGGGGCTTCAAATCTCTGAGATCAGGTGATAGATTAATTTGGATTCAAAAATTTAAAAAGTGGGCGGAGCCAACAACGACAAATCAGATTTTTCCTATTGACTTCAATGATAAACCTTTAAATTGTTGTCATTCTCACAATATTAAAGCCAGAATACCCAAACTTGGCACCGTAGGTCATTGGGTGACTGGGGTCAAAAAAATTTAAAAAGTGGGTGGGGTCTACAACGGCCAATCAAATTTCATCCATTTGTTTAAATGGGAAAAATTCAAACTGCCGCTGCTCTTAGACTGTTAATGGCAGGGTTCTGAAACTTGGCACAGTTGGTCACTGGAGGACTGTGCCAATGTATATCTCATTTTGGGGACGCTAAAAAGTGGGCGGAGCCACAAACAACCAATCAGATTTTCCCTATTGACTTCAATAAGAAACCTTTTAAACAGCTGTCATTCTCACAGCACCCAAACTCGGGAGGGTGGGTCAGTGTGAGACAAAGGTCAAAATTTATAAAAGTGGGCGGAGTCTACACTCCACCCAGTTACTCCGCCCACTCCAGTTGTAAGCTACTGGTGGAGGCAAGAACACATCACACAATTTCCCCAGAAATTGTACCTTTTCTAGTTATTCTTATTCTTATTATAGCCAAATTTGCCACCCTAACTCCTCCCACAGTTTTTACACTACATAGACAAAAATTTACCAAAACGTGCAGATTGTGCCCGATCGGATTGCTATTACTTTGTGGAGCGATCCCACCCCCGGGGCCCCCGTGGCGGGCCCCGGAAGCCCCCTTTTTTCCCATAGACTTTGACAGGGTAAATTTTCAAATCGCTCCCACTCGCCAGGCTTTGAGGCTAAAGTCACCAAACTTGGGTCACTTAGTCATGGGCTCAACCCGAAAATTTTTGGCACATTTCGGGGACCCCAAAATGTAGGCGGGGCCACACAGAACCAATCAAAATCTCCCCATTGACTATAATGAGACCTTCAAATCGCTACTCCTCCCACATTTTTAGGAGTACAAATTCCAAACTTTGCAGACTTGGTCGGCACCCACCCGAGTACCTTGCTTGTGCTTTGTTACCCGATCCCACCCTCCGGGCCCCTGGGACAGGGCCCCCAAAATCCAAGTTTTTCCCATTGACTTTGACAGGGAAAATTTTCAAATCGCTCCCAGTCGCACAGATTTTAAACTAAAGTCACCAAACTTGGGTCACTTAGTCATGGGGTCAACGCGCAATTTGTTAGCACATTTCGGAGACCCGAAAATTTGGGCGGGGCCACACAGAACCAATCAAATTCTCCCCATTGACTACAATGAGACGTTCAAATTGCTACTCCTCCCACAGATTTAGGAGTATAAATAACGAACTTTGCACTCTTGGTCGGCACATACCCGAGTATCTTGCTTGTGCTTTGTTAACCGATCCCACCCTCCGGGCCCCTGGGGCGGGCCCCCGAAAACCTATTTTTTTCTCCCATAGAGTTTTATTGGAAAAATGCAAATGTTTGTAACTCATACAGCTTCGGAGTGAAACTCACCAAACTTGGGTCACTCAGTCATGGGGTCAACCTGGAAATTTCTGTCACATTTTGGGGACATTAAAAAGTGGGCGGAGCTACAAACAACCAATCAGATTTTCCCTATTGACTTCAATAAGAAACCTTTAAATTGCTGTCATTCTCACAGTATTTAAGCCAGAATACCCAAACTTGGCACCGTAGGTCATTGGGTGACTGGATTCAAAAAATAATGAAAAAGTGGGCGGAGTCTACAACGGCCAATCAAATTTCAGCCATTTGTTTAAATGGGAAAAATTCAAACTGCCGCTGCTCTTAGACTGTTAATGGCAGGTTTCCCAAACGTGGTACAGTTGGACAATTTAGGATTAGGATTAAAATTTTGAAAAGTGGGCGGGGCCAAAAACAACCAATCAGATTTCTTTCATTGATTTCAATATGGAAAAAAAAAATTTCAGAAAATTGAAAAATGCTGCCATGATTGATGTCAGGGGCTTCAAATCGCTGAAATCAGGTGATAGATTACTTTGGATTCAAAAATTTAAAAAGTGGGCAGAGCCAACAACAACAAATCAGATTTTCCCTATTGACTTCAATGAGAAACTTTTAAATTGCTGTCATTCTCACAGTATTTAAGCCAGAATACTCAAACTTGGCACCGTAGGTCATTGGGTGACTGGATTCAAAAAATAATGAAAAAGTGGGCGGAGTCTACAACGGCCAATCAAATTTCAGCCATTTGTTTAAATAGGAAAAATTCAAACTGCCGCTGCTCTTAGACTGTTAATGGCAGGTTTCCCAAACTTGGTACAGTTGGACAATTTAGGATTAGGATTAAAATTTTGAAAAGTGGGCGGGGCCAAAAACAACCAATCAGATTTCTTACATTGATTTCAATATGGAAAAAAAAAATTTCAGAAAATTGAAAAATGCTGCCATGATTGATGTCAGGGGCTTCAAATCGCTGAGATCAGGTGATAGATTACTTTGGATTCAAAAAATTTAAAAGTGGGCGGAGCCAACAACAACAAATCAGATTTTCCCTATTGTCTTCAATGAGAAAATTTTAAATTGCTGCCATTTCAACATTGTTAATGGCAGGGTTGTTAAACTTAATATATTCGGTTAATAGGTGACTAGAATTCAAATGTTTTAAAGTGGGCGGGGTCTACAACAGCCAATCAAATTTCAGCTATATGTTTTAATGGGAAAATTTAAAACTGCCGCTGCTCTTAGACTGTTAATGGCAGGATCCCCAAACTTGGTACAGTTGGACAATTTAGGATTAGGATTAAAATTCAGAAAAGTGGGCGGGGCCAAAAACAACCAATCAGATTTTCCCTATTGACTTCAATAAGAAACCTTTAAACAGCTGTCATTCTCACAGCACCCAAACTCGGCAAGGTGGGTCAGTGTGAGACAAAGGTCAAAATTTATAAAAGTGGGCGGAGTCTACACTCCACCCAGTTACTCCGCCCACTCCAGTTGTAAGCTACTGGTGGAGGCAAGAACACATCACACAATTTCCCCAGAAATTGTACCTTTTCTAGTTTTCAATACTTTTTCTATAGAGGGTGTCTTCAGTGACTTGTGACATCTGTGCAATACCTTTTGTATGTCAGGGCCAGAGATAGTAAAAATATAAGAGAAAACTAGTATATTATTTCCATACTCTTTAATACTTTTTCTATAGAGGGTGTCTGCAGTGACTTGTGACATCTGTGCAATACTTTTTGTGTGTCAGGGACAGAGATAGAAAAAATATAAGTGAAATCTATTTTCTTTTTTCCATACTTTTCCATATTTTTTCCATATACTGTGCTTGCTGTGACTGCATATAACATTTAATATGAAGAAGGCGAGCATTAAGGGATGGGGAAGTGGCAGTGATGCTGATGGTTCTTGCAGAAACCGTGGCCCTGGGACGTTGAAACTGTGCCTGCTGCCAGAGCACAAGAAATACAATCATCCATGATACCTAGCTTCATGTCCCAGTTTGCAGGGCGTAGCAGGACAAAAGTCTTGAAGTCAGACCAGTGCGACCAGGTGGTCGGTTGGATTGCAGCAGATAATGCTTCCAGTTGGTTAAGCACCACCGTGTCTTCCACCAAGTCCAGTCTCTGTAGCCAAGAGTCTGGTCAACAGAATCCTCACCCTGATCCTCCTTCCTCTCACCATGGAGAGTCTGGCCAAACAAGTGATCCCACACTCGGAAATTCCAAGGAGCTCTTTTCATCGCCATTACTTGATTTGGCCCTTTCGCCAAGCACGCTTGAAGAGGCACATGAGATCTTGTGCCCTTATTCCCAACCTCTTGAGCATCCACAGTCACAAGAACATGACGGCAATTAGTGTTTAATGAGGTGGATGATAAAGAGACACAGTTGCCAATGAGTCAACCACAATTTCTGTCTCAAGAGGTTGATGAAGAGGACGAGACACAGTTGTACAATCACTGAGGTTGTGGTTAGGTCAACAAATCAAGAGGATGATCAGAGTGAGGAAGTTGAAGAGGAGGTGGTGGACGAGGAGGTCACTGACCCAACCTGGGAAGGTGGAAAGCCGAGCGAGGACAGCAGTACAGAGTGGGAGGGATTTTCAGCACTACAACAGGCTGGAAGAGGCAGTGGGGTGTCAAAAGGGAGAATGCAGGCCACACCACACTGGTTTGCAACTATTCAACAGAGCACCCCCTTGTGGCAATCTTCCTTGCCAAGGCGTAGGTGTTCCGCAGTATGGTGCTTTTTTGAGGAAAGTGCAGATGTCAAAAGAATAGTAGTTTGCAACCTGTGTCAAACCAAATGAGCCGGAGTGTGAACACTAGCAACCTCACGAACCACCAGCAAAATCCGCCACATGGCATCCAAGCACCGTAATAAGTGGGAAGAACACCTGGGTCCACAATCTGTGTCTGCGGGTCACACCACTGTCTACTCGTCCCCTTTGTTACGTGCTGGACAATCCCTTGTGCAAGACGCAGGCCCAGATGCCTCCCGCCCTGCACCTGGACTTTTGCAAGCACCATCAGCGACCACATTCACTTCCCTGTACCAGCGAAGCATCCAAATATCATTACCCCAGGCATTTGAGCGAAAGCGCAAATACCCAGACACCCACCCACAGGCCATAGCACTAAATGTGCACCTATCAAAATTACTGGCCCTGGAAATGCTGCAATTTAGGCTTGTGGACACTGAGGCCTTCTACAGCCTGATGTACTGCAGTACTCTGTCCCCAGCCACCACTATCTTTCAATGTGTGTCGTGCCAGCCTTACACCAACATGTGTCCCGAAAAGTCACAGGTGCCCTGACCAACGCAGTTACTGGGCAGGTCCACTTAACCATGGACACATGGACAAGGGCATTTGGCCAGGGATGCTACATTTCCCTGACGGCACACTGGGTGAACATTGTGGAGGCTGGGAGCGAGTCGTACCCTGGGATGGCACAAGTACTATTGACACGGAGGATTGTAGGCCCTAATTCCATCAGGGTTTCCGCCAGCACCTACGTTAGTGGCTCCAACCCCCTACTTCTCCTCCTCCGCTTCCACCTCTGAATTATCCGCGTGCAGCACCAGTCAGCCATCAACTGGTAGCTGGAAGCAGTGTAGCACTGCAGTGGGGAAGCGTCAACAGGCAATGCTGAAGCTGAAATGCTTTGGGGACAAACAGCACACCGCCGCAGAGCTGTTGCAGGGCATAAGAGACCAGATAATGATAATGGTCGTAACTTGGTGGTGGCTTTGGAGCTCGGCAAGCTCACACACATCCCATGCTTAGCCCACGACTTAAACTTAGTGGTTCAGCGGTTTCTCAAAACCTACCCCAATTGCCTGAGCTACTGGTGATTGTGCGCCGCGTGTGTGCACATTTTCGCAAGTCATCGCAAGACAGTTTCAGCTAGTCTGTCAACGCTGTGACGTGAGCATGCGCTGGAACTCAACATTCCACATGTTGGCCAGGCTTTGTGAGCAGCAGAGGGCAGTAGTGGAATACCAGCTGCAACATGGTCGTCGCCTTTCCAGTCAGCTTCCGCTAATCAGAAGCGAGGAGTAGGCATGGATGTCTGACTTCTATGATATTTTAAGAAACTTTGAGGAATCAACACAGATGGTGAGTGGCAATAACACTATTATCAGCATAACCATCCCACTTTTGTGTCTACTCAAACACTCGCTGCTCGCAATTAAGGACGACGCTTTGCATGTGGAAGAGGTGGGAATGGGGAAGAAGACATTACACAGGTTGATAGCCAGACCACCCTTCATCTGTCTTATTAGCGCGATGAAGTGGAGGAGGAGGAGGAGGAGTAACAGGAGACGGTTGCCTCCGCTACAGAGGGTAGCACCCATAGAAGTTGAATTCCATCTGTTCAGCGTGGGTGGGCAGAAGAGGAGGAAGAGGATAAGGAGATGGACAGTCATCCTCCTGATGACGATAGCAAAGTCTTACCTGTTGGTACTCTGGCACACATGGCTGACTTCATGTTAGGCATTTTAGACAACACGGTTTACTGGGTGTTCACTCTTCTCAACCCCCGCTACAAAGAGAACTTCTCATCTCTCATTCCTCAGGTGGAGTGGACGAGCAAACGGTGCAATACCAGAAGGTCCTTGTTGAAAATTGCTCCAAAAATGTCCATCTGACAATGCTGGGGGCAGAGTCCGTACTTCCTTGGGCAACCGAGGAGGGGAGACAAGGGGAACACACAGCAGTTCCAACAAAGGCAGGGCAACACTCTCCAAGGCCTGGGACAGTTTCATGACACCCCCTCCGCAACCTCACCCTGATGTGCGGCCTAGTATCACAAGGAAGGAAAAGTTTTGGAACATGGAGTACGTATTAGACTGTGTCAGCGTCCTCAGTGATCCCTCAGTGCCTTACAACTACTGGGTGTCCAAGCTGGACACGTGGCATGAACTGGCGCTCTACTCCTTGGAGGTGCTGGCCTGCTCTGCCGCCAGCGTTTTGTCTGAGCGTGTATTTAGTGATGCTGGTCACATTATAACAGAAAAGCGTATCTGCCTGTCAACTGAAAATGCTGACAGGTTGACTCTTATAAAAATGAACAAGGCCTGGATTGCCCCAGACTTCGACACCACCAGAGGAAAGCGGATTAACAAAGGCACTTTAAATGTATTGTTTAATGTACTAAATACACTGTATTCCCATGCACCCCTTCCACCACAAAAAAAGGGTATATGGTTAAATCTTCCTTTTCTCCTCCTCCTTTTCCATCATATCAACATGCTTATTTGTCACATATAATGCCCTCGCATATAATGTTTTACAAGGTCAGCTCACCTACATGCTCAACTGCAGGTCCTCACATATAATGTTTTACAGGGTCAGCTGACCTGCAGGTCCTCGCATATAATGTTTTACAGGGTCGGCTCAACTGCAGGCCCTCGCATATAATGTTTTACAGGGTCAGCTCACCTGTAGGCCCTCGCATATAATGTTTTACAGGGTCAGCTCACCTGCAGGCCCTCACCTACAATCTTTTACAGGGTCAGCTCACCTTCTGATGATGACAGAGAAGTCTTGCCTGTTGGTACTCTGGCACACATGGCTGACTTCATGATAGGCTGCCTTACCCACGACCTGCGCATTATATGCATTTTAGACAACAAGGATTACTTGTTTTTCACCCTTCTCGACCCCACAGCAAAGAGAACTTCTCATCTCTCATTGCTCTGGTGGACAGGACAAGCAAAATGGTGCTATACCAGAAGGTCCTTGTTGAAAAATTGCTCCAAAGTTGATAGGGCAGACACCCAAATGGATCGTCGCTGTCACGGGGATGTGTGATCTCCTAGAAGTTATCTAGAGTCAACAAAGTGGCAGCAGGCCCTCACCTACAAGTCCAGTCTCAGTAGCCAAAAGTCTGGTCAACAAAATCCTCACCATGACGGCACACTGGGTGAAGGCTGTGGAGGCCAAGAGCAACTCGGCTACTGGCACCAGAATTGCCATCCAATAGATCCTCGTTAAAGAGGACCTTTCACCTGGAAAAACATTGTGAACTAAGTATCCTGACATATAAAGAGGCACCCAGGAATCTCACTGCACTTACTGTTATCCCTGGGCACCGCTCCATTCTCCCGTTATGTCCTCCGGTATCTTCGCTCAGTAAGTTATAGTAGGCGGAGACTTCCCTTGTTCTGCTGGGCGTCTCCTCTGCCAATTGCAGCACACAGCTCACAGCCTGGGAGAAAAAAAACTTCCCAGGCTGTGAGCTCTGCGCTGCGATTGGCCAGCGCTACAGCCTAGGAGGAGGAGACGCCCAGCAGAACAAGGGCAGACTCCGCCTACTATAACCAAGTCCCCTAAGTCTCCGCCTACTATAACCAAGGCCCCGAACATACCGGAGGACATAACGGGAGAACGGAGCGGCACCCAGGGATAATAGTAAGTGCAGTGAGATCCCTGGGCAGCGCTGTATATATCAGGATACTTAGTTCAATGTTTTTCCAGGTGAAAGGTCCTCTTTAACGGAAAGTGTACTCATTCCAATAACAGGGCCTCTTGTTATTTGTCATCACTACCTCCCCAAATCGGGAGGGGGTAATTGCAGCGCGCCTGCTGACTTCCTTGGACGCTTGTGCTTTAATAATTTGACCCACCCTCTCACTGCCTCATGGGACCGGAAGTGTACTCCCCCTTCAAGCTCTCGGCCTTCTTGCACTACAAGCCGTTGATAAGAGACATCCAGAACTCCCCTGCCCGTTCTCTGCAGCTGGGAGTTGAAAACCCCATCAGAGGCTGATACACGTGGGGCTAGCAGTGTCAGTCCCGCCGCCCACCATCTCCAGACAGTGATCAGTGACCCTCTGTCTGCGTCCAAGGGAGAGGGGAGAGAGGGGCTGTCAGGCTGCTCTGTGAAGCAGCACGTGAGCCCAGCCTCCGTTTGTGTTCGCAGGGGGGATGGAGGGGGTAGTGTGTGATGTGTAAAGCAGAGCAGAGCTCACTTAAAGAGCAAAAAACATTCCAGACAATCAGACTGCTTTAGGGACAAGTATTATTAGCCTGAGCAACAGTTTAACTATTCATTAAAGGAGACCATCACAGGGTTCTCTGACAGCTGTACCCTGTCCTCTGAATCTGGTGTCCATCCAGATCCCCCCATAACATTTTCATCCACTGATGTTCTTAGCTACAGTACCCCATAATTGTAGTGCTGACAGTTCTTCCATTACTGTATTCTGTTGCAGAAAATTACCGTAGTCTCCTGCTGCATACTGTACATTTCTGAACAATGTCAAAGCAGAAAAGGCTTTCTTATAAAATTCCTTTTAAACTGGAGGTGATAAAATACGCCAAAGAGCATGGGAACAGGGCAGAGGAGAGACATTTTGACCGCCTCCAACTGAAAAGATGATTCGTGAATGGAGGAAACAAGAGGATCAATTGGAAAAAGTGGATAAAAGTAAACATATTTTTTGTGGGTGTGCAGCAAAGTGGCCACAGCTAGACATGGACATGAAAGAGTGTATCACATGTCACAGGAACAAAACAAAACAAAAATTATCATATATAAAGCCAAACGTCTTGCTGTAGAGAAAGGCATTGACGACTCCACTGGATCGGCATCATGGTGCTACAGGTTCATGACGAGATGTGGCCTTGTTATGCGCACCAAAACAAGAATTGCACAAAAAATGCCCAAAGAATAGAGTCCAAGATTCTCTCTTTTCATAAATTTGTGCTGGATTCAAGAAAGAAAAATGGCTATGAAACAGGCCAGATTGGGAACATGGATGAAGTCCCGTTAACCTTTGAGTAAGGTTTTATTTTTACAAAGATCACAGCAGATAAGTGAGATATTCTTTGTGTTTTTATTTTTATTTTGTTTCAAAATAAAGTATAGTGACATACGGCAGTACGTGTGTAAACGTTTTTGGCTATGCAAAGCCTCCCTCAGACACTAAAAGATTACAAAAAAATGACAATCAAGCCCTATGTATATACTATATTGGGTTAACAGCATATAGTTCTAGCAAATAATATATAAATAATATATAAATAATATACGAAAATAGGATATGAATAATAATACAATGCAATATAAGATACAATACAATATAAGATACAGAGGCTGACTATACGATCTAGTAGAACAAACTTGTCCGGATCTCGAGGTCATCTGTGGTCAGAAGTCACTTTTTATGTGAGGTGGATACTGCGTCGGCCTATTATATGTCGCTGGGACGTCATATCAACTTGAAGAAATACATTTAAGGAAAATGTCCAGTTCCAAATCTCAATATTTAGATCTAATACATATTTTCTCCTAATGGAATATCGCTGCATTAACTGAGGTTACGTATCATCCTAATGACCCCTATATTCAATATATATTCTCACATCCTGACCCTAATCTGACTCCATTACCATATAATACATGTTTCTCTCTCATAAGAACATGGAGAACATAAGAAAACCTAGAAAAATACATAGAAAAAAATACATAGAACAAACTACATAGAGAAACAGGGCCTTCCATCCTTACCTGTGCCGCAGTGTGATGCGGATATGGTGAAAAGAGAGTGATGGTTATGCCAATAGAAACGGAGCTGTGCTCCAAATACACCAAAGTTGGGTGTCATTAGCTGTCTCCATCTGGCTCTTTATCAAGGAGGACAGAATCGCGCCCAAATCAGTGGGCGGAATCTATTGTAAGCATGTGGAGCGGCGTGCGTTCCACCCGCCGGAAGTGTATCGGCCGGTGGAACGCATCCGGACTGGAAGTTGCGTTCCAAAGGCTGGAAGTGCCCGGCCGTGGAATACAGAGTGATTAGATAATGCAGGGCTCTACTGAGGACAGAACAAAGGGGATATCTGCATAGATAATACAGTGTGTAGTCACATTTATTTAGTAACATGCTATATATGGTTATAATATAGAGAAGTATAGAGTGGATAATAGATAAGAACTATAACAGGGGAAAATGATAAGAGGGGTATGACTGGAGAGAACATATGAATAAAGGGGGGATATGAATAGGGAAAAAATGGAGGAAAGAATGTAAAACAGAAATAAGAATAAGGTAAAATGAAAGAAAAAATACATATATATATATATATATATATATATATATAGAGAGAGACAGAGAGAGAGATGGGGACAGACAGGGTGTGATGAAACAGTGAACTATGGAAAATAGTTAAAGGATACTATATGCGGCACTTGGATTCAGGAGGAGGTTTATAAGGCCTATGGAAGAAAAGTAAAATTATGTTAGTATTTATAGAAAAGGTTGCATGAAAATACAGATCTTTACATGGTGATAAATGCAATAGGATACCACTTCAGATAATATCTCTTACAAAAAACTCTGAATTTCATATTCTTTGTTCATACCCTTTGGACTAAGGGTCTGTAGTAAGTGGATCCAGTACGCTTCTCTGAGTTTCAGGATTTTGCTTCTATTTCCTCCCCTACGTGGTGGTGGAACATGCTCAATCACTTGGAATCTGAGTTGTGAAATTGAGTGACCATGGCTATGGAAATGTGCGGGGACCGACAGTAATAGGCTTTCTCGTCATATGGTGGACTTATGTTGACAGATTCTGTCACGTATTTTCTGTGATGTTTCTCCTACGTATGCCAGTCCGCACGGGCATTTGATAATGTAAATAACGTAGTCGGAGTCGCATGTGAAAAAAACCCTAATTTCAATTGCTTTACCAGATTGTGGATGTGAGATGGTGGGACCTTTTAGGATATGTGTGCACTGAGCACAGTGTAAGCATGGGAACGTTCCCCTCTTGGGAGTGGATAGAAAGAGTTGTTTTTGTAATTTCGTATCTGAACCAATGTCTGCCCTCACTAAATTGTCCCGTATGTTTCTCGGTCTACGGTTACATGGAAGGATGGAATTGTGGAATTCCTCCACCTGTGGAAAAGATGTTCCACCGGCCGACACACTTCCGGCGGGTGGAACGCACGCCGCTCCACATGCTTACAATAGATTCCGCCCACTGATTTGGGCGCGATTCTGTCCTCCTTGATAAAGAGCCAGATGGAGACAGCTAATGACACCCAACTTTGGTGTATTTGGAGCACAGCTCCGTTTCTATTGGCATAACCATCACTCTCTTTTCACCATATCCACATCACACTGCGGCACAGGTAAGGATGGAAGGCCCTGTTTCTCTATGTAGTTTGTTCTATGTATTTTTTCTATGTATTTTTCTAGGTTTTCTTATGTTCTCCATGTTCTTATGAGAGAGAAACATGTATTATATGGTAATGGAGTCAGATTAGGGTCAGGATGTGAGAATATATATTGAATATAGGGGTCATTAGGATGATACGTAACCTCAGTTAATGCAGCGATATTCCATTAGGAGAAAATATGTATTAGATCTAAATATTGAGATTTGGAACTGGACATTTTCCTTAAATGTATTTCTTCAAGTTGATATGACGTCCCAGCGACATATAATAGGCCGACGCAGTATCCACCTCACATAAAAAAGTGACTTCTGACCACAGATGACCTCGAGATCCGGACAAGTTTGTTCTACTAGATCGTATAGTCAGCCTCTGTATCTTATATTGTATTGTATTATTATTCATATCCTATTTTCGTATATTATTTATATATTATTTATATATTATTTGCTAGAACCAAATGCTGTTAACCCAATATAGTATTTACATAGGGCTTGATTGTCATTTTTTTGTAATCTTTTAGTGTCTGAGGAAGGCTTTGCATAGCCAAAAACGTTTACACACGTACTGCTGTATGTCACTATACTTTATTTTGAAACAAAATAAAAAGAAAAACACAAAGAATATCTCACTTATCTGCTGTGATCTTTGTAAAAATATTACCTGGGGTGGGAACCCTATGCACAGCAGCAACCGACTGTTTGCGAAACAAATTTTTGTATAAAATAACCTTTGAGTAAGGGTCAGCCCCTCGAAACACCAATTTACATTGCGCTGTATTGCTAAGTATAAGGTTTCACACAGACTATGATGTCTTCCTCCGGCCACAAAAGGCCACTGTGTCGCTGAGTAAGAGAGAAATGAAAGTTGTTGCTTCCAGAGGATGTAGGAGGAGATGACGTTCCCGGGCAGGAGAGCTGAGTGCTGCTTCCTTGCTGAGGTGTACAGAGAGAGTCTGCTGTTGTGGGACTGAGCTACAGGGACTATAAAGTCATTTTTCCTGGCTGCTGTGGGACTGATCAACAGAGACTGCAAAGTGTGTTGCAGAGGAACAAAGTGTTCAATTCAAAGACCTGTGACAGGACGGGTTTCTCCTATCAGAGCTGAACTATGTGGATGCCTGCACCTGCAATCTAGAAAGAGAGAGGAAAAGACTGCGCTGGGACAAGCAAGTGACTGGATCAGGAGTCAGACTGCACCTGCCTTTATGTGCCAGACCAAGACAAGCAGCTACCTGCAGAACTGTGAGTGTGCACGAGCGCTAATCTGTGGTAGGACATAGAGCAGGAGACTGAGTCAGTGCCTTTTATAAACGTGCCCTGGTTAGCAGGGGCAGACAGGAGAATATTAGAGGACAGTAGTGATGAGGCGTTTTTAGGGTTCCCTGATGATTAGAGGAGTAGTGTACGTCAGTAATGATGGTTGTTGATGTTTACAGTGTTAAAATATTGTTATTTTATTAAAAATTTGAACATACCTTTTGTTAAAAAAAAAAAAAATCCCTATTTTCACCGTTTAAAACCTAGGTGCATCTTATGGCAGGTGCATGTAATAGGGCGGAAAATACGGTAATTTTTCTTTATAAGGTATAAACCAGAAAAAACACAGAATAAATGTAAAGCTCTTGAATAGACCCTGGATTCAAAGAAAAAGCAAAGAAATATTGTAAAATGGGGATTACATAATATGTCAATCATATCACTGTCATGTGTCAGGGGACGCAACGATGCGCTCACTCTCCACAGCGCCGTCGGCGCCCCGCTTCTGTGCAGGAGCGAGGACACATGCAGCGTCCTCGTCTCCTAGGTGATAGGGGGCGGGACGGACCCGGCCACGCACGTCTCCTCGGTTCCCCCAGCAACTATAATAAGTCTGAGCACCAAGCTGGGCACTCGGTGCTCAGCTGTATGCAGCAGGATTAGTGATGTGACGCTGGCCACGTCACATGACCCCTGCTAATTGGTATTTAACAGGCAGCCTGCTGGCCACAGGCTGCCTGTTATTTAGGTTCCACCTGCAATTATGTCTGACCTGGCGTACTTACCTCCTTCTGATATCCGACGATCCTCTGCCTGCTCCTTGTGTACTTTGCTGCTCTCCTGGTATTCTGACCCCGGCCTCCTCCTGACGATCCTCTGCTGACTCCTTTGATACTTCATGACACTCCTGGTATTTCTGACCCCGGCTTCTCCTGACTATTCTCTGCTTGCTCCATTTGTACTTCGTTGCTCTCCTGGTATTTGACTCGGTACGTTCACTCTCTGTTGTATGTTTGGTCAATCCTCCCTGCCCTTATTGCAAGTTAGTGACTGCTGTCCAGTCGTCCCCTGTCATTAGAAAAAACAAAATGGCTGCACACCGTTATATATACAAACAATAGAGCTAAGAAATAGGGGTCATTCTAGATAAAAGTGGTACAATACCGACTATAAATGAGTAAAGGAAGCTCTTAGAGCACATACGTGTCGGGCCCATCTACCAGGCGTCAAGGTGGCTTCCGCAGATGGGTCCCTATCACTAAAGATACTGCCTCACTTTGGACTTACTTAAGCCTACAATATTCAGGGCAGTGTAGGAACCAACTACAAATATACTCTGCTCAGAAGTCCCAGGTAGATGGGCGTGTTCAGTCTAAAAGAGGTGCTACCCTCAATATATTGCAAGAAAGTTTAGACTAGAACCTTCAGAATCACAGGTGCATATCCATGAAGCAAACATAATTACAAAAAACAAAATGGCTGCACACCGTTATATATACAAACAATAGAGCTAAGAAATGGGGGTCATTCTAGATAAAAGCGGTACAATACCGACTATAAATGCGTAAAGGAAGCTCTTAGCGCACATACGTGTCCCCTGTCATTAGGACTTGCGAGGCAAGTAGGCCGGGGCAGGGTTGAGGGTAGAGTGCAGTGGTCACTTCCCTCCCCCAGTGTGTGAGTGTACGCGACCGTTACATCATGTCTGGAAAACATCAATCTAGAAAAATATTTGGAATTCTCAACCTTTATCTGACTTGATACCAGTGATGTCAGGAGGTGCCAAAAAGCTACACTTACTATTTAAATACACGACTAGGACAGCTATTGTAAAGAAATATTTTCCCATATTGAAGGATGTTAGGCTAAGGGATACATAGTTAGATAAATAGATAGATAGATAGATAGATAGATAGATAGATACTAAGCTAAAAGGGTACAGCTACATGTATGGATCCTAGTTTTTCCCCTTTAATGGTGCCACACAAGATTTTTCATTAGAAAAGCATAGAACAGCCTTTACATGAATCTGTGAAGAAGGAATGGAATATACTGTAGCTGGTTTTATAGCCTCTTCTCAATTTAATGTTTTAGCTTTATTTGTAAATGTTTGCCATGAGGTTCTTGTTTCATGAGCAAAATTAAGAGCGAAGGATTGTGATCTAGTGCCTGGACCCAAACCCATTGGGAGCTGTAAACATGTGTATGCAGTGAGCTCCCTCTAGTGGCATATCCAGGAAGACAGAATCATGACTTTACTATGTATGTTTATGACAAGCTTTAACATTTAACCGATTGGATGTAAGGTCAGTGTAAAGACAGGGTAGGTGCTGGAAGAAACCCACAACCCCTGAGTGTCACGGCTGTTTAAGGGTAACCAGAGCATACACAGTAAGAAGAGCTACTGACCGGACCCAAACTAGGGAAGAGAAAGGGTGACCCCTGTCAGACCCTCAACGCTCTCCCTATGCTGCTAAAGCACATGCCCGGATCCAAATGGTGGAACGAGGCATGCCCGCGTACCTTAGACTGATGAGCCCTGTAACCCCTACAATAGTGGAAGGGGCACGGCCACCGATGCCCTGCTCAGAATATGGAGGGAACTGTGGCCACCTCAGATCCAGTTAGGAAATCACCAGGTACACAACAAAGTCTGCACACTTAGCTGATGGAGCTGCAGCCGCAGAGAAGACGGATCCAAGGGCCGCTGGCAATATCCGGAGTGCTTGCAGCAGCAGAACACAGGTCCAGAGAACTAGTAGCTTAAGAAATGAAGATACTCAAGGCAGAGCTACAACTGAAAAGAGAAATATAATCCACGCCCTGCAATAGGAGGAGGGGTGATTTAAAGGCAGGGAAATCAAACGCAGGAGAGACAGCTGGGAGTAAAGACCTCATCACAGGGGCGGAGAAACAGAACAGTGAGAACACCTCCAAACTCTAAGTGACATCATCACAGGGATGGAGACACAGAGCTGTGAGAACGTCTCAAAGCTCTGAGAGTGACACTGAGTCAATAAAAGAGGTTATAAATGCATCATAATAAAGAGAACTCCCCAAAGTTCTTCCAGTGCCTGACAGATCTATTCATCTAGTCTCTAACAATCTTCCTATTAACCCAAAGATGTGTCTCATTATGGTAAAAAAATAACATTAATGCCTATAAGTTTTAAGCAAATGTGGTCATTTAAAGCAAACCTGTCACCGGGATTTTGTGTATAGACCTGAGGACATGGGTTGCTAGATGGCTGCTAGCACATCCGCAATACCCAGTCCCCATAGCTCTGTGTGCTTTTATTGTGTAAAAAAAAAGATTCGATACATATGCAAATTAACCTCAAATGAGTCCTGTCCCTGACTCATCTCAGGGACAGGACTCATCTCAGGTTAATTTGCATATGCACTAAATCGTTTTTTTGTGCACAATAAAAGCACACAGAGCTATGGGGACTGGGGATTGCAGATGTGCTAGCGGCCATCTAGCAACCCATGTCCTCAGCTCTATACACAAAATCCCGGTGACAGGTTCCCTTTAAGTAAAGCAGGTGAAAATGCAGCCAAAAAAGAAGTCAAGGTCTCCATGCCCAAATCCTGCCTCATGTTGACTGAGTGATGTCCCTGAGAATAGGGAGCATCATTAGAATCAGGGACAAAATCTCGTAATTGTGCCATTGTTGTTCATTTCGTCCTGGGTTGTAATGACATTCACTGTTCTCAGGGACATCAATCAAGCCAGAAAGCATGGAGACCTTGACTTATGCTTTTTTGGTATTTTTTTTGGCTGCTTCCACCTCCTTGACTTCAGGGATCTGATTTCTGTATAGTGCATGAAGGCATCAAAGTATTTTTGTGAGTATGCAGCTGCTTAGACAAGGTTGCAATTAACTCCCTACTGCAGAGGATATAGTAAAGAGATTTGAACTATGACAACTGTAAAGGGCTAGATGCAACTACATTCATTGAGAACCGTCATTATATGGGTCACAGCGGTAATCATGATAATGTAGTGATTGAGTAACTCAGCAATCACTCTTGATTGAGCTGAGGACAATTTTAAAACAATATTGTTCTAAGCCTCTACATACACCAGGTGGTTTTTCTAGATATGTTTGTCCTGGGCATGCAACATGTATTTTCCAGCAGCGCTGTGGCTTGCACACAGATATATATATATAAGGATTAGGACCAGAGGTAACTCTTGAAGCTTCTGGACTCCATTGCAAAGTCTGTAACAGCAAATCAACCATGTGCCATTTATAATACTGGTGTCTTTTGATGTGGCAGAGGAGCCTCACTGTCCCCTTAGGCACCAGATCCAGGGTATAACTGTTACCTCATCACTCACTGAAGCTACTGTACATCCCTGTTTCGGAATCCAAATGTTCTCCAAGAACTTAGAAAATACAGTCACAGAAAATAATGCCCTATATTCCTATAATGATAGATGCAAGCATAACATATGGACTAAGCCCTCACTCTCTTGATAAAATCTGAGACACTTGGTCAATACATTTTGATCAAAACACATTTAAGCCGGGGGGCGGAGCTAGCGCCGGTCTGTGATGGACGCGTGTGTCTGAGCTCTGCACTACAAACCGTTTGCTGCACTAGCTATCTTAAGCATACCGCTTGAAATATGGTCAAGATTGGGAACCCTAAAGCCGGGGAGCACTCCGGTACCAACAAAAGTCAAGTGGCAGGAGGAGATATGGATAAATTCCGCTCAGTCCCAGAAAGCAAGATCGGAGGAAGAGAGCGATGGCGAGGAGCCGCAAGGTAAGGGAGCTCTCCCGATTACCAGGCATTACCTAAGGAACACGCTGGGTAAAGCCCTCGAACCCCTCCTGAGCGAATTTGCCGCCATGCGCCAGGATATGCGCCATATAGGGGATAGGGTTGAGGCCCTGGAGAGTCAACAGACCCAGATAATGGATCACCAGAGGGCCACCTCCAATGCATTCCAGAAGTGCGGGTCTTACCTGAACCAGATGCAGAATGCCCTTGAAGATCAAGAGAATAGAGGCCGCAGAAACAACTTGCGCATCAGAGGGATCCCAGAGGCCGTGCTTCCTGGTGACATTCCGGCTGCAGTCATCTCCCTCTGCTCTTCACTCTTGGGCCCTGAGTTCGCTCTGGAGATAGTGCTGGAAAGGGCACACAGGGCACTGCGTCCTAAACCCAAAGCAGAAGATCCCCCAAGAGATGTTATTTGTAAGTTCCTGAACTTTCAAGTGAAATCTGCTGTTCAAGATGCTGCTAGAAACAGACAAGATATACTATTTGAAGGCTCACAAATCTCAATCTATCAGGATTTGGCTCCCTCCACCTTGAGGAAACGCAAATGTCTCAAGCCGCTGACAGAATGGTTAAAGGCGAACAGGATCCTTTATAAATGGAACTTTCCTTTTGGACTTTCCTTTCTTCAAGGAGGTCGTCGTATGAATATTGCCACTTTTGCTGACCTAGAGGCGGTTTATGATCACCTACAAATTCCGCCCATGCAGATCGAGAACTGGGACTTAATCCAAGATCTTGGTGCTCTGCCTGAAATTCCTGCGGTGGAGGCCTTCACCTTACAACACACCCCAAGGAATCACAAAGCGGGGAAGAGAGGTCGGCAGTTAACACCGAAGAGACTGTCTCAAGATTAATCTCAGGATCCATCCTGGCACGAGTCTCCTACTCAGAGGCATAACACTTCCTTTTTCTTTTTCTTTTTCTGGACTCACTGAGATCTATCCAGATAATTTGCTTCTTCCTTTTATGGGACTTTTGCAATAATATGCACAGTTAGCTCTTTTTTCTGCTCGTAGATCCAGGAATGAGTCCAGCCCAATAGTGTATCGCCTCTGTAACTAACTAATAAGTCCTATTTCTGATGCCTTAATCCCTTTCCTCCCCCCCTCCCTTAACCTTTACTCTCCCTTCTTAGTTTTCTTAGGAGATTAGGGCTAGTTCCTCCTGTCTGTTGAATTCCCGATGGTAGTTTAGTCCAACATAGGATCACGTCCAAGCTGCAATTCTAAGTGCAGAACGGTTTGTTAACCGGTCATTGACCAACTTTTTCCCCCATGCTTTATACTGGTGGGTCACCCCACAGACCTGTTTTTTTCATGATTTTATGTTTTGTTATTCCCTTTTCCCCTTTCCCTTTGTTCAGTTCTAGGTACCTGACACACAATTATCTGAATCCCCTGAGGGATATTCAAGTCCTGACGGATCCGGCTCCTCTCCTGGATGGGGTAGCATCACCTAAAATTGTGAGTGTCCTCTCCTGGAGGACTAGCACACTTTGCATCTTCCCGAACACAACAAACTTAACTCATGACTGACATTCATGTAGCTTCCTATAATGTGAAGGGCTTTAACTCACCCTCCAAAAGAAGCCAGATCTTTACTATTCTACGTAAAGAGGGTTCGGATGTGCTGCTTCTCCAGGAGACGCATTTCAGGTTTAATCATTATCCCAATCTGGAATTCTCTCATTATCCACTTTGGTTCCATTGTGGGGGGTGTTCTGCTTCGTCTGGGGGAGTGAGTATAGGATTCAAGAGGAAAGTACCTTTCAAATACATTAATCATATACAAGACCCTGAGGGTAGGTTTATTATGCTTAAAGGGAATATAGGGATCCAAAAATATACCTTCATAAACTTATACGCCCCTAACACCAAACAAGCTGGCTGGCTGTCATCCATATCCCCAATTATTAAGTCTTTCAAGGAAGGAATTGTGATACTGGGTGGGGATCTCAATATAGCTTTGAATCCCCAGATGTATTCATCAGCAAGGAAAACCTCCCACTCAAATAGGTCCTTGAAGCTTATTAAAAACACTCTATGGGATCTCCACTTAATAGACGTTTGGCGCACTCACAACCCCAACACTCTGGACTATACCTTCTATTCCCATGTTCACAATAATTATCACCGCATAGACTACCTTTTTATTTCAAAAGAGCACCTTCAGCTATGCTCAATGGCCAAAATTGGGTCCTTACATCTGTCTGACCATGCCCCAATTTTTATAAAGATTTCCTCCCCCACCCGCAAACCGAAGAACTTTAATTGGAGGCTAAATGAATTTATCTTTGGGAACCCAGATTCCATAAAGAAAATTGCGTCACTACTAGACGAATACTTTAAACTAAACTCTTTGCCAGAAATCTCACCCCAAACCGTATGGGATGCCCATAAACCTTTTATCAGAGGTGAGTTCATCAGTCTAGGTTCACATCTAAAGAAAATCAGGGACAGTAATATTAATAATCTCCTCTCCAAGGTTAACAAACTAGAATCTACTCATAAGACTACCTCCTCTGAATCCCAATTTCAAGAGCTCTCCAAAGCAAGAGCCGAATTAAAAGCTCTGTTAAACAACAATTCAGCCAAATACTATCTCAACTCCCAGTACAAGTTTTTTGCTCAAGGGGACAAGGCTACAAAATTCCTTATGAATAGAATTAAATCGAGAAGAGCAGACAATTACATTCACCAATTGTCCTCTCCTAAGGGCGACCCAGTATTTGACTCCTTCAAGATTGCCAAATAATTTAGGGACTTCTATGAAGCCCTGTACAACCTCCCTCCCACCGTACTCCCAACATCTCACTCCACATTAGTGGAGGCTTATCTTAAGTCCGCCACCTGCCCAACACTGTCGGCAGACCAAAAGCTATCGCTTGAAGCCCCATTTACTATGGACGAGATCTCTCTTGCTCTAGCCCAAATGCCCCAGGGGAAAAGTCCAGGCCCAGACGGCCTGCCGGCATTCTACTACAAAACATTCAAACAACAGCTCCTGCCACACTTACTTACGGTCTGCAACCAGTCCCTACAGGGTGTTCCTTTGTCTAGGGACATGGCTTCTGCTCATGTGGCCTTGATTCCAAAGGAGGGGAAGGACTCCAAGCAATGTGCAAACTATAGGCCAATTTCTCTCCTGAATATTGATCTTAAGATACTCGCGAAACTACTGGCCAACCGCCTTGCAGTCCTTCTCCCTCTGCTGGTACATATGGATCAGGTGGGCTTTGTGCATAATAGGGAAGGTAGAGATAATACAACTAGAGTCATCAACGCTCTTTGCTACGCCAGACATTCTTCCACTCCTCTTTTACTTCTTAGCACCAACGCTGAAAGAGCGTTTGACCGCATAAATTGGAATTATTTACGGCATGTTTTAACCTTCTTCGGCCTACCTGATCCATATATCAAGGCTGTATTTGCTATGTATAACCAGGCCACCGCCCGTGTGATGGTTAACGGTGACCTGTCGTCTCCCTTTCAAATCCAAAATGGAACTCGTCAGGGTTGCCCCCTATCTCCCCTATTATTCATCCTAGCCATGGAACCCCTCCTGTCTAGGCTTAGAACGGATACTGAGATTAAGGGTTTGTTTCTAGGGGGTAGGACCCACAAGATCGCTGCTTTTGCAGACGATGTCATGATAATGACATCAAACCCTAAGACCTCCCTCCCCTTAATTCAGGAACATTTAAAAAACTACAGTGTAGTTTCAGATTTTAAGATCAACGAGAGCAAATCCACCATCATTTGCACGGGCGTTTCACCACAACTTAAACTCTCCTTAATGAAAGATTCTCACTTCAATTGGTCCTCTCCAACTATTACCTACCTAGGAGTAAAAATTAGCCCTACCATTACAGACCTTTTCACACTCAATTATGTCCCTTTAAAGGCCGCCTTATCCTTAGCCCTTGAAAAACTTACTAAAACAGCTCCAACCCTATCTTGGTTTGGAAGGAAAAACATCCTCTCTGCTCTTATTATCCCACGTCTCACATACCTCCAACAAGTGCTCCGAATTCCCATCCCAAAGTCTTATTACTCAGCCCTGAAACAGAGGTTCAGAATGTTCTTATGGAATGGCAGGAGAGCGAGAATATCCTACTCATTTTTATCTAGGTCACGTTCATCGGGTGGTATAGGACTGCCAGACCCTGAACTATATGGGAAGGCTATCCTTATGTCCCGAATCATTGATTGGCTGAGAAACACTGGTAGCAAGTCCTGGGTGGCCATGGAACAGGGCATTATGGGTCAACCAACTCGAGCCTTATGTTTGGGCCATCACGTACCTCCCCAAGTTAACTTGCAATCCTTCCCAATTATCAGGGCCACAGTGGAAGCGTGGAAATGGTGGAATCTCTCTCACTGCTCAATTCCCTTCCCATCCCCTCTAGTTACAATTAGTGATATTCTAGGTTCATCCTCGGGCGGGCCTAGAAGTTCCTCCTCTAAATTAATTGGTTCTTCCTCCATGCCATTATCCCTCCTCCTGGAACCCCAGGGCTTAGTCCCAACAAATGATACCATTAAAACTCTTCTCAACCCACAACCATGTGATTTCAACCTCATCCCACTTATCAAATCATTTGTTAATAAAAACAACGTGAATGGTGAACTCCTCCGCCCCCTTACATGGTTTGAGGCATTAATAACTAACCCCAATCCCCCTAAGAAACCTATTTCTCTTATATATCACAAATTAAGATCTCCCCCTCTAATTATTAAGCCAGCTTTCATTCGATCCTGGGAACTGGAGACGGGCGTGGATATCCCTCTTCAAACTTTACCTACGCTATTTGAGATCCCACATAAGTCTTCTAGATGTGTTAGAGCACAGGAGAATGGATACAAAATCCTCTCACAATGATACATCACCCCGGTTAAATCCTCACATTTCTCCAGATCTACGTCTACAACATGCTGGAGATGTCAAGGGGAGAAAGGTACCTTTTTACACATATGGTGGTCGTGCCCTGGCATCAACAAATGGTGGGCGGAAATCTTCCAGATCAGTAACCTAATCTGTTCCTCAAATATAGCTTTGTCCCCTTATGGTGCCTTGCTCTCTCTTTTTACTGATAAAATGTCGCCCCCTCCCACGTTCCTCTTTAAGCAACTATTATTGGCAGCCCATCTTCTGGTTCCTAAACATTGGCTACAAGCTAGCTTACCCTCAATGGAGCAATGGAGACTTAAAGTAGATCAAATCTACCGTTTTGAGGAAATGGCCTCCTGGGAGTCACGGTCACACTCAATTTTCTTGAAAAAGTGGGCCCCCTGGGCAAAGTACAGATTTTCTCAGCATTAGTCTACCCAACGCTAACCCACAGCCTCCTTTTCGACCCTGTCCTATTAGCTATGCGAGTATGGCTAGCAATTTAGATCATGGCCAATTCTGCTTAATAACTTACTGGTAGTTGGAGATGCTGGTCCTCTCCCGGGTGTACGCCATATATGACTCATACAAATATAGAGTGGGTGTGAGGTCACTAAGGAGCAGCAACACCTTGATACTGTCCTATACGCACTAACCTACAAAATACAAGCTGCATTTATGGAGTACCTCCTGCATCTTCTGTAAGGATTTCTATCCTAATTCCGTTATGTACGATATTGTGCTTCTATGATAATGTGTATGGTACCGATTTACACCACTGTTGGTGTCCTGTTACAATGTATGTTTTACTGAAAGTAAAATAAAAACTTAAAAAAAAAAAAAAACACATTTAAGCCGACCTACCAAGCGACAAGGTGGTCTCAGTTCAGGCGGGTCCTACGCTAAACCTGCCTATGCTGTTATGCTTTTACCATATTTTTCCGCCCTATAAGACACACTCCCCCCCCAAAAGTGGGAGGAAAATGTCAGTGCGTCTTATGGGGCGAATGCTGCACTGTTTACACTGATACACCGCCGACCGCATGCTGCACAGCACGGCCGGCATGTATATCAGCGAGGAAGGAGGAGGGGCTGGGGGCTGGCCTCTAGTTTTGTAATGGCAGCAGGGCCCGGTGCAGTCACTGTATTCTATTGCACCGGGCCCTGTATCTATGGTAACTGCAGGCAATGTTTAACTATAGACATGTTCGATTCAGCAGCCTGTACTTACGAGCATAGCAGGCAGGAGGCCGGGCGGGCGGGCACTGGCAGCGTAACTTCCTACATCACGTTCCTGCTCCGCCCACTTTATGAATGAAGCAGGCGGTGCAGGCACGTGACGTAGTGAGTTACACTGCCAGTGCCCGCCCCCCCGCCAAGCCTCCTGCCTCCTGCCTGCTATGCTCATATGTTCGATCCAGCATCCTGTACTTATCTATAGTTAAACATTGCCTGCAGTTACCGTACATACGATTAGTACAGTGAGCGGGGCCCGGTGCAATAGAATACAATGACTGCACTGGGCCACCACTGCCATTTAAAAACTAGTGTAGATTCCAGCCCCCACCCCCTGTATTTGGGGTCATTCACAGTGGCTGACATTGTTATGGGGGGGGATCTATGGATGCCAAATAGCATAAGATGCTATTTATCTGTCATCCACAGATCCCACCCATAGCAGTGTCATGCCATTCACAGATGTCCCCATAACAGTGCATCAGCTACAGATTCCCCATAATAGTGTCATTCACAGGCTACCAATAGTTCAAAGCCCATCAAAAGCACACCTTTTGGTTCCCAATTTATTTTTTTCTTATTTTCCTCCTCAAAAACCTAGGTGCGTCTTATGGGCCGGTGCGTCTTATAGGGCGAAAAATACGGCATGTTCAGGAGCGCAGACCCCACACAGATTTTATCTTAGATTTTATTAATATAGTGAGAGCTAAGTCCATATGTTATGCTTGCATCTATTATTATAGTGCATTATTCTCTGTGACTGTATAAATGTAGCCTTGCACATCCGCAACATTTATTATCATATTGTGCAGGATGTTTTATATATTTTTTTCCGTGATTTGAAGAACTTAGAAAACCATAAGGACATTTCAATTAAAAATGGTGCCTACATTGTAAACCTTTTAAAAAGTGTGTATTTAAAAAAATGCCTAAGGCTTCGTTCACATCACCGTTTAGCCTTTCCGTTTTCCTGACCCATTTAGGGGCAGGAAAACAGAAAGGATGGATTTGGCACATAACTGAGCTGAATGGAGCCCACGGACCCCGTAGACTATAATGGGGTCCGTTAGGTTTCCGCTCAAAAGAAGATTTTTGAGCGGAGACAAAAGTTGAGCATACAGGACTTTTCTTTCCGCTTCAAAAATCTTCTGAGCGGAAACCTAACGGACCCCATTATAGTCTATGAGGCCGTGGAGTCCATTCGGCTCAGTTATGTGCCAAATCCATCCTTTCCGTTTTCCTGCCCCTAAACGGGGCAGGAGAACGGAAAATCTGAATGGTGATGTGAACAAATCCTAAGTCATCATGTGTAGGAAAATGTCATCTTGAACATTTGCAGAGTCATTTTCCTTGTACTATGAGAGGAGTTTAGAAATGTAGCAGGTCATTTGCTGCAGTCTGTGGGATTAATCTTCAAAGTTTGTAAAATTAAAGAATAAAGACCACACCGTCTTTCATAAACTTTTAATGGAATATTTAAAATGAGTTAGCAAGAGTGCCTAAATCCAGAACAGACAGAGCGTAATCAATCACTTGTGTCAGCCAAAGATATGCAGTAATTCAATATTATCTGCAATGTTAGCCAAAGCTATTTGCAATTCTGAGACTAACTTAAAAGTTGATATGTGTTACTGAAAGACAACATGAAAAGGAATGTAATGCTTCTTAGCAATTTAGAATTTTTGAAGAACTGAAACTATTTTTGAGTCTAAATCATAACCATGTAAATAAACACGATGCAGAGAAATTATCTTCACTGTTTTGTTTTTATGAGGGGCAGGGACAATTAATAAAGTTTTTTTTTAAAAACATATCTAAAAAGGGGACCATGTATAACTAAAGGGATAAAAAGCTGACTTTTTTATGTAGGCTAAAAAGTATAGATTTAGTGGGTGTCAGATAGTCATTATGCTCCCTTTTTGTTTATTGCTCCATTGTACCTAAAATTTTAAATTAAACAACTTTTTTGAATATTTAATATTTTGCAACCCTTTATGCACTTCCCAGTTTTAATTAACTTTTCCTGTCATCCGGACTCGGAGAGTGAGTATAAGACAGATCCCCGTTCTGAACTTCCAGTACTCAAACGGGGTCGCATAGCATTATATTGATTTATGAAGCTATTTAACCCTTACGGTTCTGGAATGTATTGGATAACAGTGACAGCATTATGTCAGTGTTATCCAATACATTCCAAACCTCTAAGGGTTACATTGCATCCTAAATCAATATAATGCTATGTGACCCTAGCAGTGCTGGAAGTTCAGGACGGGAGAAGTCTTATACTTATGCTCCGTGTCCAGAGTGTACACCTCACTCGCCTGAAAGCGGCCTTTGTGTGTATACCATGTATGTGTATACCATGTAGCCCATGTGTCTCCATGGTTACAAGCTACAAAAAAGTCCTGAATAGTCTGATCCTGAAGTCAAACTTTCTTACTAACCTACAGAATATATGTTAGTAAGGTCACATTCGCACAGAGGAGCCATGTGTGTAGGTTGGTGTATCCTTTAGCGCAAGTTCATAAAAAGTTTTTTTTACACTGATTTTTGAGTGTTTCTGCCTCAAAATCAGCTCCAAATAATGCCTCAAAACAGCCTCCCATTCATTTCAATGGAAAGCAGCACTTCCTAATAAGTCCATGCATTTTTTGTGGGTTTTCTGCATGTTTTTGATGAAGATCTTCACCAAAAACCTTGAGCTGAAAATTAGCTTTGTATTGAAGCGAGCACCCATTGCTTAAAAACTGCATGAAAAAAAAACACATGGATTGCAAGACCTTTTAAATCATGTGCCTTGAAGGATCTTTGGTATGTAGTGAAAATTCATGAAAAAGGATCCAGCACTGGTTTTAAAAGTCCATGTTGCTTTATTTCAGTATTTAATACATACAGGTGTGGAAACAGAATCTCCTAGGTTCCAATTTACGCGTTTCAGACGACTAAGTGTCCTTAATTATAACTTAGAACTATTGGTGTGTGAGCCCGATATATATTGGCCTGAAAATAGGTACTGCCCACTGGAGGTGGTAAGGCATCCAGGTGGATCTAAATCTGGAAGCTACAACACATGAAAATGCGGGTTCACATAACATTGAGTGATTTAAAACACAAACGTTGTAAAATGGGAGTACAAAACAATGTAAGACCCCATAGTACATATGTTTGACAATCAAGAACAAAAATTCTATAATAATGAAATGCCATTTGCAAAAAATGGAAATACCATAAATAACTTTACATTATGATCTAAATGTCCATTGATGCAGATACCTTGCTTTAGGCAAAGCAAAAGTCAGTACTGATACATTAGTTCCTTACGAATATGTCTGTGAAGGTTCTCATTTATCCAGGTCATGGTATATCTGTAAAAAATAAATCAAGGCAACTGGACTTACTGTAGATTTCTTGAAAACGTTTCACTCGTTCTTCCAACGAGCTTTCTCAACTGTACAAGAATTCTCTGGGAATAAATATGTAACTGAATCAACATCTGGTAAAAATGTTGATTCATGGAGAAGCCAAGCTTGAATAGAGGCGGGGGGGGGGGGGGGTAGACATCTATTGTCTGCCACATACAATGCTGTCTTGACACCTTTTTCTGGGAGGTCATTATCTCCTACTGACTCCAATTAGGATAATGGAATCAACACCTTTGACCCCATGCTGGGTATAATGACCTCTGACCCCATGCTGGGTATAATTACCAGATGTTGATTCAGTTACATATTTATTCCCAGATAATTCTTGTACAGTCACTCAGAATTGAGAAAGCTCGTTGTAAGAACGAGTGAAACGTTTTCAAGAAATCTACAGTAGGTCCAGTTGCCTTGATTTATTCTTTACAGATGTTCCTTACAAAGGTTTAAACCATTTGGGAATCTTGTATTAAGTCGGAAAATCCAAAAAACTTCCTTATCTAACACCAAACGCATCACAACCTCTAGAAGGATTTTTTATATGATCAATGGCATATGCGGAAAAACTTTTGGTCGATCTGGCATGTGTGCAAATAAAATGTTTCACTGCATTGGAAACATTCAATTGTGCCGTATTCTCTATATAATTTAGATGCTCCAGGATTTTATTTTTACATTTCCTCACTGTGCTAACAAACATTTCCTCACTGTGCTAACCACATGGAGTAAACTGCATGCTGTACATTTAATTATATATACTACATTTTCTCAGTTGCAATTAATATAATGCTGTATGGGGAACACAGTTGTGTTGGAGGAATCATGGAACATCGTAATGGGGGAGCATATCTGCACATCTTGCAAGGGTTAGATCCACATCTAAAAAATCCTGTGGCATAAAGCCATGTATGTAGTGAAAGCTCAGGAAAAGAGCATAAATAGCAGTGCTCTGCAGACCTCATGGTCAGTAGCAGACAAAAGATGACAGATTAAGCTTGGAGCTCCTGCTGCTGGAAACAGATCTAGCATTTATTACTGCAAGAAATAGCTCGACGGTAGGAGGTGATTGCTACTGGAAAAATGGTACAACACCTCAGAGATTATTTAGGGCATCTGAAGCTGAATACAGCAGAGGAGATGGCCTGAGGAGTAGAGAGAAGCCACCTAGCTCCTGGATCCTGGCAGAAACCAAGGTCTGTATAAGTGAAAATCTGTAATAGAGACCAGTCAACCTTCAGTCTGTGTACAATATTGTGTGTCGTATGCAAAACATGCCACAACTGAGAATAGCGTGTTCCGTGGTTGTGAAGTCATAGGAGTGCCTGTCAGAGACTGTGTAGATTGCATGATACTACTCCACTTGGAGAGAAAGTTGTGATGACTGCTGTAGATACAGCCATCTTCAGTGTTGCCACTCTGAGGCCACTAGAACCAGTGTTGACAATCAAAAAAATTTGTGCAACCTAACCAAGCAGGATTGTGAGCTGGTACTTTTTAAAGGGACAGTGCTATACGTGCCTGTTGCATTCTAAAGAGAAAGCATACCTCTGTTCACCCTTTGAGAAACTGTAATCACTAAGTCTGCTGCCTGTAAAAACTGTTTAGTCAGGTAAATTTGCTTTACGTTACAACCGTGTCTTGCTGTCATCCTAGAATACTGAGCCATGCCTACTACTCAAAACCAAATATATTAATTCTGCAAGGTTTCACATTCCTTAGATGTGCTCCGAGGTCCGAGGCCCGAGTTCTCATGGCTCTGTACTATGTGGCTATAGAAACTTCATGTGAACCCATATGAGACTTTGTACAGTGCTTTAGGGGAGAAAAGCTTCATAATATTAAGTCCAATTAGGTAAGTATAGCACTTTTTTTTCAAATGGAAAAAAAAACTGTATGCTCTCAGTTCCATAAACTGGTATGTGTACTGTTTTACATTTCTGTACAATTAAGAACAATAACAAGCCCATGTGAAGGAAGTAAGGGAAAAATTAGAACAAGTTGACTGAATAAGACTATACACGGGTTGTTTGTAGTCTGATACAATGGGGACGTATGCTGTACGTCTCCATAGCATCAGTCTATTTGCAAAGTTGCTTGTATTTTAATTTGTTAGTTTGGAGCAATAAAGATTAATTAGATGCAATACAGTATAGTACACATAATCATGCGTAATTAAATGTATCTTCGTCTGTCTGTATCTTAAATGCAATAAATGAATATACTTTGTCTAGTAATTTCAAGCTAAAAAAAAAAAGCTGTTTGGATGCAATACTTCTCACTAGTGTTACAAAATAAAAACCTTTACACAGCTGTTTCCTCTTTCCAAGTATATTGAGTTGGCGGGCTCTTTCTTGTGTGATTCCTGAGCAGTGACGTACTGGGGTTTTTGGGGCTCACCAGAGAAAATGATCCTCGAGGCCCAACCTCTATGTAATCAAAAAAGTTTAATAGGTTTTGAATCAAAGAAATAGACACTAGTGACAAGTGATTATTGGCTCCAAAGTCAGCCAAATGTTTTTTTTTTTTCCCCTTGGATCTATGGGGTCCATTATGGTCCACCAGTGGATCTTCGGCTACACTCTGGTGGGCCATATAGATGTCCGTACTTTCTGGTCCTTCTCTTTTTTCCCTCCCTCCCTGAGTGAAAGCTACAGCTGCATCTCCCTACTACCTTTCCTATCAGTCTTCTGTTCCTTATTTTACACTGGATGGATTTCTTGGTGACTGAGAAGGTATCTAAACATTGATATAAAGGCAAGGCAAGGGAAAATACAGGCTGCTAGAAAGTAAGAAAGTTGGCACATTCCTTTTATAAGATACAGTAGATTTTATATATTTTAATTTGTTTTTAATCAGCAACTTTACAATACTTTTAGATGTATAGATAATAGTAAAATCCTCTTTGCAACATTTTTTTAAATCAACACTTTAGAAAGGAGGCAAACCATACATTGAAAAGAATTGAGGCACAGTGTAATTTTTACAGGCTTCCCTCTTTGTATCTTATAACAAACTTCAAAAATTGCTTCTAAAAACTATTATTTCTCACGACAGCAGTAATGGATAGTATGCATCCAGTGCTGGCTAGCAAAATACTGTAATTCAAAAATTACAGTGAAAAAACATTCACACTATGAGATCAGATGTGACCAAATCTGCAATTTAATGAATAGAGAGAAAAGAAATAAAAATTTTTCCATATTCTTACTGTTTAGGCTTCTAAAAAGCCCATGTTACATCTAAGAATAAGGGGAATAAGGGTACTTTCACACTTGCGTTTTACTTTTCCGGCATAGAGTTCTGTCCTAGGGGATCTATACCGGAAAATAACTGATCAGTTTCATCCCCATGCATTCTGAATGCAGAGCAATCCGTTCAGGATGCATCTGGATGTCTTCAGTTCAGTATTTTTGACTGATCAGGACGGAGATAATACTGCAGCATGCTACGGTTTTATCACCGACCCAAAAAACTGAACACTTGCCTGAATGCCGGATCCGTAATTTTTTCCATAGGAATGTATTAGTGCCAATTCCGCCAAATTGCAGGGGGCGCCAAGAATTTCAATGAGGGCCATGGGAGCCTATGGCTCCTGTCCCCTCCGTTATGCCTGAAGCCTACGAGGCAGTAGAGCGACGCAGGACTCGGTCACGATTACCTCACTGTGACCTCCTGCGTCGGATCTCACGAGATGGGAAGGCACATGGAGGCAGTCGTGACCGCATGCGTCGGGACTCCACAAGCTGTGATGGAGATGGGTAAGTATTTATTTTCTATTTTTTTATTTATTTATGCATGTACCCTACCCTAATTGCAGAGGAACTGGGGGCACTATGGGTGTGGGGGAGGAGCAGAGAGAGGAGGACCACCGAGGACATCATACTAATAAGAGTGGCCACTATATTAATAACAAAGAGGGGCCATTACATTAATAATAAAGAGGAGGTGGTGAGGGACCATGTGATTGGACCTTGTGATGTGACTTCACCACAGGTCCTTAGCCGGCAGCTCAACATTACAGAAGAAGACAGAGATCCGCAACTACGCGATCAAGTGGACTCGATGAGTAATTTATTTTTATTTTTAACCCCTCCATCGCTATTTTACTTTGCATTCTGTATTCAGAATGCTATTATTTTCCCTTAAAAACTATGTTATAAGCGAAAATAATACAGATCGGGTCCCCAGCCCGATCGTCACCTACCAACCATGTGTGAAAATTGCACCGCATCTGCTTTTGCTTGCTGATGCTTGCGATTTTCACGCGGCCCTATTCACTTTTATGGTGCCTGCGTTGCGTGAAAAACGCAGAATATAGAGCATGCTGCGATTTTCACGCAACGCACAAGTGATGTGTGAAAATCACAGCTCATGTTCACAACCCCATAGAAATTAATGGGTCCGGATTCAGTGCGGGTGCAATGTGTTCACATCACGCATTGAACTCGCGCGGAATACTCGCCCGTGTGAAAGGGGCCTAATACAGAGGGGGGAATTATAATATACAGGGGGGAAAATATTATGGGGAATGGGGGACTATCTGTATGGCTTTAGCACAGTATTGGGGGGCAGCAGGATGACAGTGTTGAGACACCAGGAAGGAGAGGATGATAGTAAAGTGAGGAAAGGCACTGAGGAAAGAGTCTACAACCCAGGGGACGTCAGTGGATGTAACAGGTATGGTGCTGTATTCTACTGTAAATATTAATGTCCATCCACAAATCTGTTTCACGATAGGGTTGGGGGAGGAGACTGAGAATTTGTCCTACCCTTCCGCATCCTGGCCCCAGACTTCAGGTCAAACTGTGAGTGTTTTGAATTTTGGGGCCTCCAATCCATCTACTACATTATCTGTACTCAGAAAGTTATCATTGTATTATCTGAGGTATTACATAGGACTGCAGGTGACATATACTACATTATCTGTACACAGAGAGTTAACACTGTGTTATCTGTGGTGTTACATAGGACTGCAAGTGATCTACTACATTATCTGTACTCAAGAGTTATCACTGTGTTATCTGAGGTATTACATAGGACTGCAGGTGACATATACTACATTATCTGTACACAGAGAGTTATCACTTTGTTATCTGTGGTGTTACATAGGACTGCAAGTGATCTACTACATTACTTTCTACTTTCACACTAGTGTTTTTTGCGGATCCGTCATGGATCTGCAAAAACGCTTCCGTTACAATAATACAACCGCAGGCATCCGTCATGAACAGATCTGGTTGTATTATGTCTTCTATAGCCATGATGTATCCGTCTTGAACACCATTGAAAGTCAATGGGGGACGGATCAGTTTTCTATTGCGCCAGAGAAAACAAATCCATCCGCATTGACTTACAATGTGTGCCAGGACGAATCCGTTTGCATCCGCTTCGTCAGCGGTGCAGTTATATGATCTAAAGCCTTTTGTAGCATGTATAAATGGAAAAAGTGAAATATATTTGCCTTTCAGCGGTGCAGTTATATGTAGGGATGAGCGAACTCGAACTGTATAGTTCGGGTTCGTACCGAATTTTGGGGTGTCCGTGACACGGACCCGAACCCGGACATTTTCGTAAAAGTCCGGGTTCGGGTTCGGTGTTCGTCGCTTTCTTCGCGCTTTTGTGATGCTTTCTTGGCGCTTTTTGAAAGGCTGCAAAGCAGCCAATCAACAAGCGTCATACTACTTGCCCCAAGAGGCCATCACAGCCATGCCTACTATTGGCATGGCTGTGATTGGCCAGAGCACCATGTGACCCAGCCTCTATTTAAGCTGGAGTCACATAGCGCCGCCCGTCACTCTGCTCTGATTAGCGTAGGGAGAGGTTGCGGCTGCGACAGTAGGGCGAGATTAGGCAGATTAACTCCTCCAAAGGACTTGATTAACTGATCGATCTGCAGCTGTGGATCATTGAGCTGCTGATCCTCAATTGCTCACTGTTTTTAGGCTGCACAGACCGTTTGTCAGTCTCATTTTTCTGGGGTGATCGGCGGCCATTTTGTGTCTTGTGGTGCGCCAGCACAAGCTGCGACCAAGTGCATTTAACCCTCAATGGTGTGGTTGTTTTTTGGCTAAAGCCTACATCAGGGTGAAGCTGTCACACCAAGTGCATTTAACCAGCAATAGTCTGTTCATTTTTTGGCCATATACAAAATCAGGGGCAAGCTGCGCCTGTCACCAAGTGCATTTAACCCTCAATGGTGTGGTTGTTTTTTGGCTAAAGCCTACATCAGGGTGAAGCTGTCACACCAAGTGCATTTAACCAGCAATAGTCTGTTCATTTTTTGGCCATATACAAAATCAGGGGCAAGCTGCGCCTGTCACCAAGTGCATTTAACCCTCAATGGTGTGGTTGTTTTTTGGCTAAAGCCTACATCAGGGTGAAGCTGTCACACCAAGTGCATTTAACCAGCAATAGTCTGTTCATTTTTTGGCCATATACAAAATCAGGGGCAAGCTGCGCCTGTCACCAAGTGCATTTAACCCTCAATGGTGTGGTTGTTTTTTGGCTAAAGCCTACATCAGGGTGAAGCTGTCACACCAAGTGCATTTAACCAGCAATAGTCTGTTCATTTTTTGGCCATATCCCAGTCTAATTCTGTCACTAAATCCATACCGGTCACCCAGCGCCTAAATACTAGGCCTCAAATTTATATCCAGCTAAATCTGTCCCTAGTGCTGTAGCTGGGCGAGTTATTTAGTGTCCGTTCAAGCACATTTCTTGTTCTGGGTTGAAATACAATTCTCAATTTAGCAATTTCATAATTTAGTGGTTCCTGCTATATCAGAGCTCTTTGAAATCTATCCCAAAAAGGGTATATAATATTGAAGGTGCACATAGGGTCATTCAGAGTAACTTCACACACACCCGCTACTGTGTATTTCCAAGTCTAATTCTGTCACTAAATCCATACCGGTGACCCAGCGCCTAAATACTAGGCCTCAAATTTAATTCCCTCTAAATCTCTCGTTACCCACCGCTGTACTGTTGTTGCTGGGCAAGATATTTAGTGTCCGTCAAAGCACATTTTTTGTTCTGGGTTGAAGTACAATTCCCAATTTAGCAATTTCATAATTTAGTGGTTTCTGCTATATCAGAGCTATTTGAAATCTATCCCTAAAAGGGTATATAATATTGAAGGTGCACATAGGGTCATTCAGAATAACTTCACACACACGCTTCTGTGCATTTCCAAGTCTAATTCTGTCACTAAATCCATACCGGTGACCCAGCGCCTAAATACTAGGCCTCAAATTTAAATCCCTCTAAATCTCTCGTTACCCACCGGTGTACTGTTGTTGCTGGGCAAGATATTTAGTGTCCGTCAAAGCACATTTTTTGTTCTGGGTTGAAGTACAATTCCCAATTTAGCAATTTCATAATTTAGTGGTTTCTGCTATATCAGAGCTATTTGAAATCTATCCCTAAAAGGGTATATAATATTGAAGGTGCACATAGGGTCATTCAGAATAACTTCACACACACGCTTCTGTGCATTTCCAAGTCTAATTCTGTCACTAAATCCATACCGGTGACCCAGCGCCTAAATACTAGGCCTCAAATTTAAATCCCTCTAAATCTCTCGTTACCCACCACTGTACTGTTGTTGCTGGGCAAGATATTTAGTGTCCGTCAAAGCACATTTTTTGTTCTGGGTTGAAGTACAATTCCCAATTTAGCAATTTCATAATTTAGTGGTTTCTGCTATATCAGAGCTATTTGAAATCTATCCCTAAAAGGGTATATAATATTGAAGGTGCACATAGGGTCATTCAGAATAACTTCACACACACCCGCTACTGTGTATTTCCAAGTCTAATTCTGTCACTAAATCCATACCGGTGACCCAGCGCCTAAATACTAGGCCTCAAATTTAATTCCCTCTAAATCTCTCGTTACCCACCGGTGTACTGTTGTTGCTGGGCAAGATATTTAGTGTCCGTCAAAGCACATTTTTTGTTCTGGGTTGAAGTACAATTCCCAATTTAGCAATTTCATAATTTAGTGGTTTCTGCTATATCAGAGCTATTTGAAATCTATCCCTAAAAGGGTATATAATATTGAAGGTGCACATAGGGTCATTCAGAATAACTTCACACACACGCTTCTGTGCATTTCCAAGTCTAATTCTGTCACTAAATCCATACCGGTGACCCAGCGCCTAAATACTAGGCCTCAAATTTAAATCCCTCTAAATCTCTCGTTACCCACCACTGTACTGTTGTTGCTGGGCAAGATATTTAGTGTCCGTCAAAGCACATTTTTTGTTCTGGGTTGAAGTACAATTCCCAATTTAGCAATTTCATAATTTAGTGGTTTCTGCTATATCAGAGCTATTTGAAATCTATCCCTAAAAGGGTATATAATATTGAAGGTGCACATAGGGTCATTCAGAATAACTTCACACACACCCGCTACTGTGTATTTCCAAGTCTAATTCTGTCACTAAATCCATACCGGTGACCCAGCGCCTAAATACTAGGCCTCAAATTTAATTCCCTCTAAATCTCTCGTTACCCACCGGTGTACTGTTGTTGCTGGGCAAGATATTTAGTGTCCGTCAAAGCACATTTTTTGTTCTGGGTTGAAGTACAATTCCCAATTTAGCAATTTCATAATTTAGTGGTTTCTGCTATATCAGAGCTATTTGAAATCTATCCCTAAAAGGGTATATAATATTGAAGGTGCACATAGGGTCATTCAGAATAACTTCACACACACCCGCTACTGTGTATTTCCAAGTCTAATTCTGTCACTAAATCCATACCGGTGACCCAGCGCCTAAATACTAGGCCTCAAATTTAATTCCCTCTAAATCTCTCGTTACCCACCGGTGTACTGTTGTTGCTGGGCAAGATATTTAGTGTCCGTCAAAGCACATTTTTTGTTCTGGGTTGAAGTACAATTCCCAATTTAGCAATTTCATAATTTAGTGGTTTCTGCTATATCAGAGCTATTTGAAATCTATCCCTAAAAGGGTATATAATATTGAAGGTGCACATAGGGTCATTCAGAATAACTTCACACACACGCTTCTGTGCATTTCCAAGTCTAATTCTGTCACTAAATCCATACCGGTGACCCAGCGCCTAAATACTAGGCCTCAAATTTAAATCCCTCTAAATCTCTCGTTACCCACCGTGTACTGTTGTTGCTGGGCAAGATATTTAGTGTCCGTCAAAGCACATTTTTTGTTCTGGGTTGAAGTACAATTCCCAATTTAGCAATTTCATAATTTAGTGGTTTCTGCTATATCAGAGCTATTTGAAATCTATCCCTAAAAGGGTATATAATATTGAAGGTGCACATAGGGTCATTCAGAATAACTTCACACACACGCTTCTGTGCATTTCCAAGTCTAATTCTGTCACTAAATCCATACCGGTGACCCAGCGCCTAAATACTAGGCCTCAAATTTAAATCCCTCTAAATCTCTCGTTACCCACCACTGTACTGTTGTTGCTGGGCAAGATATTTAGTGTCCGTCAAAGCACATTTTTTGTTCTGGGTTGAAGTACAATTCCCAATTTAGCAATTTCATAATTTAGTGGTTTCTGCTATATCAGAGCTATTTGAAATCTATCCCTAAAAGGGTATATAATATTGAAGGTGCACATAGGGTCATTCAGAATAACTTCACACACACGCTTCTGTGCATTTCCAAGTCTAATTCTGTCACTAAATCCATACCGGTGACCCAGCGCCTAAATACTAGGCCTCAAATTTAAATCCCTCTAAATCTCTCGTTACCCACCACTGTACTGTTGTTGCTGGGCAAGATATTTAGTGTCCGTCAAAGCACATTTTTTGTTCTGGGTTGAAGTACAATTCCCAATTTAGCAATTTCATAATTTTGTGGTTTCTGCTATATCAGAGCTGTTTGAAATCTATCCCTAAAAGGGTATATAATATTGAAGGTGCACATAGGGTCATTCAGAATAACTTCACACACACGCTTCTGTGCATTTCCAAGTCTAATTCTGTCACTAAATCCATACCGGTGACCCAGCGCCTAAATACTAGGCCTCAAATTTAAATCCCTCTAAATCTCTCGTTACCCACCACTGTACTGTTGTTGCTGGGCAAGATATTTAGTGTCCGTCAAAGCACATTTTTTGTTCTGGGTTGAAGTACAATTCCCAATTTAGCAATTTCATAATTTAGTGGTTTCTGCTATATCAGAGCTATTTGAAATCTATCCCTAAAAGGGTATATAATATTGAAGGTGCACATAGGGTCATTCAGAATAACTTCACACACACCCGCTTCTGTGCATTTCCAAGTCTAATTCTGTCACTAAATCCATACCGGTGACCCAGCGCCTAAATACTAGGCCTCAAATTTAAATCCCTCTAAATCTCTCGTTACCCACCGCTGTACTGTTGTTGCTGGGCAAGATATTTAGTGTCCGTCAAAGCACATTTTTTGTTCTGGGTTGAAGTACAATTCCCAATTTAGCAATTTCATAATTTAGTGGTTTCTGCTATATCAGAGCTATTTGAAATCTATCCCTAAAAGGGTATATAATATTGAAGGTGCACATAGGGTCATTCAGAATAACTTCACACACACGCTTCTGTGCATTTCCAAGTCTAATTCTGTCACTAAATCCATACCGGTCACCCAGCGCCTAAATACTAGGCCTCAAATTTAAATCCCTCTAAATCTCTCGTTACCCACCGCTGTACTGTTGTTGCTGGGCAAGATATTTAGTGTCCGTCAAAGCACATTTTTTGTTCTGGGTTGAAGTACAATTCCCAATTTAGCAATTTCATAATTTAGTGGTTTCTGCTATATCAGAGCTATTTGAAATCTATCCCTAAAAGGGTATATAATATTGAAGGTGCACATAGGGTCATTCAGAATAACTTCACACACACGCTTCTGTGCATTTCCAAGTCTAATTCTGTCACTAAATCCATACCGGTCACCCAGCGCCTAAATACTAGGCCTCAAATTTATATCCCGCTGAATTTGAATACAATACATTGGGCCAAATAATATATTTGTTGTTGTGGTGAACCATAACAATGAGAAAAACATCTAGTAAGGGACGCGGACGTGGACATGGTCGTGGTGGTGTTAGTGGACCCTCTGGTGCTGGGAGAGGACGTGGCCGTTCTGCCACATCCACACGTCCTAGTGTACCAACTACCTCAGGTCCCAGTAGCCGCCAGAATTTACAGCGATATATGGTGGGGCCCAATGCCGTTCTAAGGATGGTAAGGCCTGAGCAGGTACAGGCATTAGTCAATTGGGTGGCCGACAGTGGATCCAGCACGTTCACATTATCTCCCACCCAGTCTTCTGCAGAAAGCGCACAGATGGCGCCTGAAAACCAACCCCATCAGTCTGTCACATCACCCCCATGCATACCAGGGAAACTGTCTCAGCCTCAAGTTATGCAGCAGTCTCTTATGCTGTTTGAAGACTCCGCTGGCAGGGTTTCCCAAGGGCATCCACCTAGCCCTTCCCCAGCGGTGAAAGACATAGAATGCACTGACGCACAACCACTTATGTTTCCTGATGATGAGGACATGGGAATACCACCTCAGCATGTCTCTGATGATGACGAAACACAGGTGCCAACTGCTGCGTCTTTCTGCAGTGTGCAGACTGAACAGGAGGTCAGGGATCAAGACTGGGTGGAAGACGATGCAGGGGACGATGAGGTCCTAGACCCCACATGGAATGAAGGTCGTGCCACTGACTTTCACAGTTCGGAGGAAGAGGCAGTGGTGAGACCGAGCCAACAGCGTAGCAAAAGAGGGAGCAGTGGGCAAAAGCAGAACACCCGCCGCCAAGAGACTCCGCCTGCTACTGACCGCCGCCATCTGGGACCGAGCACCCCAAAGGCAGCTTCAAGGAGTTCCCTGGCATGGCACTTCTTCAAACAATGTGCTGACGACAAGACCCGAGTGGTTTGCACGCTGTGCCATCAGAGCCTGAAGCGAGGCATTAACGTTCTGAACCTGAGCACAACCTGCATGACCAGGCACCTGCATGCAAAGCATGAACTGCAGTGGAGTAAACACCTTAAAACCAAGGAAGTCACTCAGGCTCCCCCTGCTACCTCTTCTGCTGCTGCCGCCTCGGCCTATTCTGCTGCTGCCGCCTCGGCCTCTTCCTCCGCCTCTGGAGGAACGTTGGCACCTGCCGCCCAGCAAACAGGGGATGTACCACCAACACCACCACCACCACCTCCGTCACCAAGCGTCTCAACCATGTCACACGCCAGCGTTCAGCTCTCCATCTCACAAACATTTGATAGAAAGCGTAAATTCCCACCTAGCCACCCTCGATCCCTGGCCCTGAATGCCAGCATTTCTAAACTACTGGCCTATGAAATGCTGTCATTTAGGCTGGTGGACACAGACAGCTTCAAACAGCTCATGTCGCTTGCTGTCCCACAGTATGTTGTTCCCAGCCGGCACTACTTCTCCAAGAGAGCCGTGCCTTCCCTGCACAACCAAGTATCCCATAAAATCAAGTGTGCACTGCGCAACGCCATCTGTAGCAAGGTCCACCTAACCACAGATACGTGGACCAGTAAGCACGGCCAGGGACGCTATATCTCCCTAACTGCACACTGGGTAAATGTAGTGGCAGCTGGGCCCCAGGCGGAGAGCTGTTTGGCGCACGTCCTGCCGCCGCCAAGGATCGCAGGGCAACATTCTTTGCCTCCTGTTGCCACCTCCTCCTTCTCGGCTTCCTCCTCCTCTTCTTCCACCTGCTCATCCAGTCAGCCACACACCTTCACCACCAACTTCAGCACAGCCCGGGGTAAACGTCAGCAGGCCATTCTGAAACTCATATGTTTGGGGGACAGGCCCCACACCGCACAGGAGTTGTGGCGGGGTATTGAACAACAGACCGACGAGTGGTTGCTGCCGGTG
Source organism: Bufo gargarizans (assembly GCF_014858855.1). Taxonomy (NCBI): domain Eukaryota; kingdom Metazoa; phylum Chordata; class Amphibia; order Anura; family Bufonidae; genus Bufo; species Bufo gargarizans. Next base: position 635,087,092 of record NC_058081.1, read on the forward strand.
AGCCTCAAGCCCGGCCTGGTGGTGTGTGATAATGGGCGAAATCTCGTTGCAGCTCTGGGACTAGCCAATTTGACGCACATCCCTTGCTTGGCGCATGTGCTGAATTTGGTGGTGCAGAAGTTCATTCACAACTACCCCGACATGTCAGAGCTGCTGCATAAAGTGCGGGCCGTCTGTTCGCGCTTCCGGCGTTCACATCCTGCCGCTGCTCGCCTGTCTGCGCTACAGCGTAACTTCGGCCTTCCCGCTCACCGCCTCATATGCGACGTGCCCACCAGGTGGAACTCCACCTTGCACATGCTGGACAGACTGTGCGAGCAGCAGCAGGCCATAGTGGAGTTTCAGCTGCAGCACGCACGGGTCAGTCGCACTACAGAACAGCACCACTTCACCACCAATGACTGGGCCTCCATGCGAGACCTGTGTGCCCTGTTGCGCTGTTTCGAGTACTCCACCAACATGGCCAGTGGCGATGACACCGTTATCAGCGTTACAATACCACTTCTATGTCTCCTTGAGAAAACACTTAGGGCGATGATGGAACAGGAGGTGGCCCAGGAGGAGGAGGAGGAGGATGAGGAAGAGGGGTCATTTTTAGCACTTTCAGGCCAGTCTCTTCGAAGTGACTCAGAGGGAGGTTTTTTGCAACAGCAGAGGCCAGGTACAAATGTGGCCAGCCAGGGCCCACTACTGGAGGACGAGGAGGACGAGGATGAGGAGGAGGTGGAGGAGGATGAGGATGAAGCATGGTCACAGCGGGGTGGCACCCAACGCAGCTCGGGTCCATCACTGGTGCGTGGCTGGGGGGAAAGGCAGGACGATGACGATACGCCTCCCACAGAGGACAGCTTGTCCTTACCCCTGGGCAGCCTGGCACACATGAGCGACTACATGCTGCAGTGCCTGCGCAACGACAGCAGAGTTGCCCACATTTTAACCTGTGCGGACTACTGGGTTGCCACCCTGCTGGATCCACGCTACAAAGACAATGTGCCCACCTTACTTCCTGCACTGGAGCGTGATAGGAAGATGCGCGAGTACAAGCGCACGTTGGTAGACGCGCTACTGAGAGCATTCCCAAATGTCACAGGGGAACAAGTGGAAGCCCAAGGCCAAGGCAGAGGAGGAGCAAGAGGTCGCCAAGGCAGCTGTGTCACGGCCAGCTCCTCTGAGGGCAGGGTTAGCATGGCAGAGATGTGGAAAACTTTTGTCAACACGCCACAGCTAACTGCACCACCACCTGATACGCAACGTGTTAGCAGGAGGCAACATTTCACTAACATGGTGGAACAGTACGTGTGCACACCCCTCCACGTACTGACTGATGGTTCGGCCCCATTCAACTTCTGGGTCTCTAAATTGTCCACGTGGCCAGAGCTAGCCTTTTATGCCTTGGAGGTGCTGGCCTGCCCGGCAGCCAGCGTTTTGTCTGAACGTGTATTCAGCACGGCAGGGGGCGTCATTACAGACAAACGCAGCCGCCTGTCTACAGCCAATGTTGACAAGCTGACGTTCATAAAAATGAACCAGGCATGGATCCCACAGGACCTGTCCGTCCCTTGTCCAGATTAGACATTAACTACCTCCCCATAACCATATATTATTGCACTCCAGGGCACTTCCTCATTCAATCCTATTTTATTTTCATTTTACCATTATATTGCGATGCTACCCAAAGTTGAATGAACCTCTCCTCTGCCTGTGTGCTAGGCCTAAATATATGCCAATGGACTGTTGCAGTGGTGGCTGACATGAAGCCTGATTCTCTGCTATGACATGCAGACTAATTCTCTGCTGACATGAAGCCAGATTGTCTGTTACGGGACCTCTCTCCTCTGCCTGGGTGCTGGGCCTAAATTTATGACCATGGACTGTTGCAGTGGTGGCTGACGTGAAGCCTGATTCTCTGCTATGACATGCAGACTGATTCTCTGCTGACATGAAGCCAGATCGTCTGTTACGGGACCTCTCTGCTCTGCCTGTGTGCTAGGCCTAAATATATGCCAATGGACTGTTGCAGTGGTGGGTGACGTGAAGCCTCATTCTCTGCTATGACATGCAGACTGATTCTCTGCTGACATGAAGCCAGATTGTCTGTTACGGGACCTCTCTGCTCTGCCTGTGTGCTAGGCCTAAATATATGCCAATGGACTGTTGCAGTGGTGGGTGACGTGAAGCCTCATTCTCTGCTATGACATGCAGACTGATTCTCTGCTGACATGAAGCCAGATTCTCTGTTACGGGACCTCTCTCCTCTGCCTGTGTGTGTGCTGGGCCTAAATATATGCCAATGGACTGTTGCAGTGGTGGCTGACGTGAAGCCTCATTCTCTGCTATGACATGCAGACTAATTCTCTGCTGACATGAAGACAGATTCTCTGTTACGGGACCTCCCTCCTCTGCCTGGGTGCTGGGCCTAAATATATGCCAATGGACTGTTGCAGTGGTGGCTGACGTGAAGCCTCATTCTCTGCTATGACATGCAGACTGATTCTCTGCTGACATGAAGCCAGATTGTCTGTTACGGGACCTCTCTCCTCTGCCTGGGTGCTGGGTAGTGTTGAGCGCGAATATTCGAAAAGCAAATTTTTTTCGCGAATATCGCAACTTCGCGATTTCGCGAATATTTCGAATATAGTGCTATATATTCGTAAAAACGAATATTCGTTTTTTGTTTTTTTCCCCCCCCCCCACAAAATTACAGTACACATATAATTGATTGTTTCCCAAAGGTCCAACAGCTCAGATCTTACTCACATTGCCTAGAAAGTGATTGAGGCGCGAATCTTCGTAAGGCGATTTTATTAGCGCACATGCGAATATCGGCACGTCCCAGAACAGAGGCAAAGGGCTTTGCATTCATACATTAGTGAATTGAGTTGCGAATCTTCGTAAGGCGATTTTATTAGCGCACATGCGAATATCTACACTTGTCCCAGAACAGAGGCAAAGGGCTTTGCATTCATACATTAGTGATTGAATTGAGCTGCGAATCTTCGTAAGGCGATTTTATTAACGCAAATGCAAATATCTACACTTGTCCCCAGAACAGAGAGGCAAAGGCCTGTGCATTCATATAGTATAGCACCATATTCGCGAATACGTAGAACTTCGTAAAATTCGATTAACGAAAATTCGTATTTTTTATTTTACTTTCCACCTTACAGATTACATTGATCTGTACTCTGTCAACTACTGTCATCACCCCCCACTGTATCTCGATTGATTCCCAAAAGTCTCACATTCCCTAGAAAGTGATTGAGGTGCGAATCTTCGTAAGGCGATTTTATTAGCGCACATGCGAATATCTACACTTGTCCCAGAACAGAGGCAAAGGGCATTGCATTCATACATTAGTGATTGAATTGAGTTGCGAATCTTCGTAAGGCGATTTCATTAGCGCACATGTGAATTTTGCATAAAATATATGTATTATGCGATGCGAAAATTCGAATTATCGCATATGCGAAATAATAACGAATTTGAATAATCGCGAATATTTTACGAATATTCTTTCGAATATTCACAAAATTTCGCGAATTCGAATATGGGACATGCCGCTCAACACTAGTGCTGGGCCTAAATTTATGACAATGGACTGTTGCAGTGGTGGCTGACGTGAAGCCTGATTCTCTGCTATGACATGCAGACTGATTCTCTGCTGACATGAAGCCAGATCCTCTGTTACGGGACCTCTCTCCTCTGCCTGTGTGTGTGCTGGGCCTAAATATATGCCAATGGACTGTTGCAGTGGTGGCTGACGTGAAGCCTCATTCTCTGCTATGACATGCAGACTGATTCTCTGCTGACATGAAGCCAGATTCTCTGTTACGGGACCTCTCTCCTCTGCCTGTGTGTGTGCTGGGCCTAAATATATGCCAATGGACTGTTGCAGTGGTGGCTGACGTGAAGCCTCATTCTCTGCTATGACATGCAGACTAATTCTCTGCTGACATGAAGACAGATTCTCTGTTACGGGACCTCTCTCCTCTGCCTGGGTGCCGGGGCCTAAATATCTGAGAATGGACTGTTCCAGTGGTGGGTGACGGGAAGCCAGATTCTCTGCTATGGAACCTCTCTCCAATTGATTTTGGTTAATTTTTATTTATTTAATTTTTATTTAATTAATTTCCCTATCCACATTTGTTTGCAGGGGATTTACCTACATGTTGCTGCCTTTTGCAGCCCTCTAGCTCTTTCCTGGGCTGTTTTACAGCCTTTTTAGTGCCGAAAAGTTCGGGTCCCCATTGACTTCAATGGGGTTCGGGTTCGGGACGAAGTTCGGATCGGGTTCGGATCCCGAACCCGAACATTTCCGGGATGTTCGGCCGAACTTCTCGAACCCGAACATCCAGGTGTTCGCTCAACTCTAGTTATATGTTCTAAAGCATTTTGTGGTGTATATTAGTGGCAAAATTTTACTATATTTGCCGTTCAGCTGCGCAGTTATATGTTCTAAAGCCCTTTTGTGGCATGTATTAGTTGCAAAAGAAACATATATTTGCCGTTCAGCGTTGCAGTTATACAGTTGCAAGAAAAAGTATGTGAACCCTTTGGAATGATATGGATTTCTGCACCAATTGGTCATAAAATGTGATCTGATCTTCATCTAAGTCACAACAATAGACACTCACAGTCAATAACACATAAATAATTAAATGTTATGTTTTTATTGAACACACCATGTAAACATTCACAGTGCAGGTGGAAAAAGTATGTGAACCCCTAGACTAATGACATCTCCAAGAGCTAATTGGAGTGAGGTGTCAGCTAACTGGAGTTCAATCAATGGGTGATGAGATTGGAGGTGTTGGTTACAGCTGCCCTGCCCTATAAAATCACACACACAACAGTTCTGGGTTTGCTTTTCACAAGAAGCATTGCCTGATGTAAATGATGCCTCGCACAAAAGAGCTCTCAGAAGACCTGCAATTAAGAATTGTTGACTTGCATAAAGCTGGAAAGGGTTATAAAAGTATCTCCAAAAGCCTTACTGTTCGACAGTCCACGGTAAGACAAATTGTCTATAAATGGAGAAAGTTCAGCACTGCTGCTACTCTCCCTAGGAGTAGCCGTCCTGTAAAGATGACTGCAAGAGCACAGCGCAGACTGCTCAATGAGGTGAAGAAGAATCCTAGAGTGTCAGCTAAAGACTGACAAAAGTCTCTGGTATATGCTAACATCCCTGTTATCGAATCTACGATACGTAAAACACTAAACAAGAATGGATTTCATGGGAGGATACCACAGAGGAAGCCACTGCTGTCCAATAAAAAGCATTGCTGCACGTTTACAGTTTTCACAAGACCACCTGGATGTTCCACAGCAATATTGGAAGAAGCAGTATTGGAAGAAACACACACCACTATGTGTGACGAAAAAGAGGCACAGCACACCAACATCAAAACCTCATCCCAACTGTGAAGTATGTTGGTGGGGGCATCATGGTTTGGGGCTGCTTTGCTGCGTCAGGGCCTGGACGGATTGATATCATTGAAGGAAAAATGAATTCCCAAGTTTATCAAGACATTTTGTAGAAGAACTTAAGGCCATCTGTCCACCAGCTGAAGCTCAACAGAAGATGGGTGTTGCAACTGGACAACAACCCAAAGCATAGAAGTAAATCAACAACAGAATGGCTTAAACAGAAGAAAATACACCTTCTGGAGTGGCCCAGTCAGAGTCCTGACCTCAACCCGATTGAGATGCTGTGGCATGACCTCAAGAAAGCGATTCACACCAGATATCCCAAGAATATTGCTGAACTGAAACAGTTGTGTAAAGAGGAATGGTCAATAATTAATCCTGATCATTGTGCATGTCTGATCTGCAACTACAGGAAACGTTTGGTTGAAGTTATTGCTGCCAAAGGAGGTTCAACCAATTATTAAATCCAAGGGTTCACATAATTTTTCCACCTGCACTGTTAATGTTTACATGGTGTGTTTAATAAAAACATGGTAACATTTAATTCTTTGTGTGTTAAGCAGGCTGTGATTGTCTATTGCTGTGACTTAGATGAAGATCAGATCACATTTTATGACCAATTTGTGCAGAAATCCATATCATTTCAAAGGGTTCACATACTTTTTCTTGCAACTGTATGTTATAAAGACTTTTGTGGTGTGTGTTAGTGGCAAAAGTAAAATATATTTGTCGTTCTGTGGTGCAGTTATATTTTCTAAAGCCTTTTTTGTTGTGTAATAGTGGCAAAATAAAAAATACTTGCAGTTCAGCTGGCAGTTATATGTTCTAAAGCCTTTTGTGGCATGTATAAGTGGCAAAAGAAAAAAAAAATATATATTTGCCATTCAGCGGTGCAGTTATATGTTCTAAAAGGGTTTTGTGGCGTGTATTAGTAGAAAAAGAAAAATATATTTGCCATTCAGTGGTGCAGTTATATGTTCCAAAGCTTTTGTGGCATGTATTGGTAGAAAAAATAAAATAAAAAATAATATATATATATATATATATATATATATATGCCGTTCAGCAGTGCAGTTATATGTTCTAAAGCCTTTTGTGGTGTGTATTAGTGCCAAATGTAAAATACGGTATATTTGCCGTTCAGTGGTGCAGTAATATGTTGTAAAGCCATTTTTTGTGTGTATTAGTGTGGAAAAAAAGGGCTTATTAGCTGTTGTGAGGTGAAGTGAGAAAATTGCAGACTTTTTTGGGGTGTTTTAATTTCTTTTTTATTTATTTATTTGATCTAACAGTATTTCAGATAGAGAATAGCAGTCGTGTCTTGACCAGCCAGCCAGCGGTTCTTTAATGGTTGACTTGATCTTCGACTTCGTCGCAAGTGACATCAGACACCCCAAGCCAAGGGTCAGTGGGTTCATCAGACACAATACTTAGTTGGCATGACCCGGGAGCAGGCCCTGTGCCCTCATCTGTCCTCAACCTGCCTCTGTCTTATTCTGCTCCCTCAGCCAGAGACGTATTGTATGCTGTGGGCTCAGCTCCACTATTCAGTGAGGAGGACAAGCTACTAGAAGACAGTCAGCAGCTACTGGCAAGCCAAGATGTGGAGCAGACATCCGCCACTTCATCCACTAGGCGGGCAAGTAGTGATGAGAAGAGTGGCATGAGAGCTTGTGTTGCAAGCGGTCAAGCTCCTGACCCAGAGAGCGTTGAGGAGGACATCAATGACATGCAGTCAGTACTCGATGATGATGATGTAGCTGATCGCACTTGGGAACCGGGTGAAGAAGGGGCTTTCTTTATCATCAGGAGAAGAGGGTGCCAACTTGCCGTGAGGCAGAAGTGAAGTAAGCAAGTCGCTAGCGTGGCTGGGAGTCAGCAGGGTGGCAGCAGTGGGAGGTCAGGAGCCAAACATGCCCGGGGTAGACCACTCGCTTCGCAGGAGCCTACCTGCCGGGAAGTAGTGGCCATATGTAGAATCTGTGGGCAAAGGGTGAAGCGTGGCCAGGGTGAAAATGCTGGCACTACAGCCCTGCATCAACATATGCAGCATGGCCATAAAGTGGCCTGGGAGAACCGTGGCTCTGATTTTGTGGTCCAGCCTGCTGCAGCAACCGCTGCATCTCACAGTGGCACACACCCGGTTTCAGGCAATCAAGGCTCCACCACCTCAGCCAAAGGGAGCTGTCTGTCCTTCCCATCATCTACTGGTCCTGATGCTCCTGCTCCTCCACGTCAATCATTCCGTCAGCAATCGATCACTGAAGCAATTGCCAAGAGACAACAGTATGCATGCATTCATCCAACAGCACAGAAGCTGAATGTGCTCCTGTCCAGCAGGAGAATGGCATCCCCCAACATAGGCTGATATGCGACGTTTCAACCTGTAGGAATTCCACCCTCTATATGTTGGACCAACTGTGCAAACAGAGAAAGGCCATAAACGATTTCCTGATGATCCAAGGGGACAGGAGTACTCCCCTGTGTAACTTTGATGTCAGCCAGTGGTAGCTCATGCGTGACACCTGCCCTTTGCTCCGGCCCTTTGAGGAGGCCACGTTATTTGTCAGTCGAGAGGACTACGGGATGAACAGTCATACCACTGCTTTATGTCCTGGAACAGATGCTGGTAAATCTGGCTGGTCAGGAGACTGGAGATGTGGCACCCAGATTTCACGGCCACATGAGCCCTGTGGGGGCTGAACTGGAGGAGGAGCAAGACATTAGAGCACAAGCAATGTGTAGCAAAATGGGTAATTTTTATACACAGGTGATAGCAGAGGAGGAGCAGGAGAAACAGGAGCAGTCAGAGGAGCTACAGAGTGATGAGGAAGAGGAGGTAGAGGACCCAGACATACCATGGCAGTATGCAGTTGAGATAGAGGCAGGGAGTCCCTCCGAGTCACTTGCGCAAATGGCCTGCTGCATGCTCACCTGCTTCGGTAGTGACAGACGAATTGTCACCATTCGGCAGAGGGATGACTTCTGGCTCTACACCTTGTTGGACCCTTGCTACCGGTCCAAAATGGGTGCCTTTTTTTACACCCGCTGAGAGAGAGGACAAACTGAACTACTATAGAGACATCCTATGTAGTCAGTTGGCCACGGCCTATCTGCACCATCATCCATCCTCTCGCAGGTCTGACCAGGGGGGCCCTCTCTGAGCTCACATTCCACTACCATGGCTGCAGTGGCAGGAGGTGGCAGGAGCAGTACCAGCTCTATTAGCAGCAGCCTTGCTGATGAGCAGCTTTCTTCACCCGCATAGTAAAGAAACTACTCACCAGCAGCTAGACATTGAGCAGAACCTGAACCAGCAGGTGGTGGCATACTTGGAGTCCACCCTGCCAGCTGTCATTGAAGATCCACTGGACTACTGGGCAGCCAAACTGGATTTGTGGCCGCAACTGGCCAAGTTTGCACTGGAAAAGCTGTCCTGTCTGGCCAGTAGTGTGGCATCACAGTGGGTGTTTAGTGCGGCGGGGGCCATAGTTACCCCAAGAAGAACTTGCCTGTCCACCCAAAATGTGGAGAGACTGACCTTTGTCAAGATGAATCAGGTGTGGATCAGCCAGGATTTTCGCCCCTTAAATTCCTGATGCATCAGACTAGATAATCCGTGGTGCTACATCAACACTTTGACAAGAGAGAGCGGTTTCTTCTGGCAACCTGCCTCAGCTACTATTCTGATGCTGCCACTCTCCTGATGATTAGTGATGAGCGGCAGGGGCAATATTTGAATTTGCGATATTTAGCGAATTTTTTTCCGAATATTTGTCATATATTCGTGCATTAGCAAATTCGAGATAATCTTGATTGCGAAAATCAATGTATTATTCGTTTAATGCATGTGAAATACAGGCGTGGGGTAGGCAACATTTCTATTGGTTTCTAGGGATGTTGCTAAGCTGTGACAAAGCCTTCTCATTGGCCCACAAGCTAGAAGAAGGGAGGGATGATCACCTGATGTGTCCTGTGTTAAATAAATAGAAAAAAAATATATATATTTGTCATTACGAATATATAGCACTGTATTTTAAATATTTGCTAATTCTCGAAGTCCTGATATTTGCGATAAAAATTTGTTTTTAGAATATTCGCGCTCAACACTACTGATGATACACATCTGATGCCAAGTGCTCCTTCTTTCACCTATCATCTTCAGCTGGTATTGGTATTGCCACCAACCTCCACACTATTTCACCTTGCCACTTTTTGGTCTCCTGATACTGCTGCCACCTCCACACTTTGTCACCTTTCCACTCTGTGGTTTCATACTGCTGCCACCTCCACACTATGTCACCTTGCCAATCTGTGGCCTCCTGATTTTGCTGCCACCGCCACACTATGTCACCTTACCACTCTGTGGCCATTTGATGGCCTCCACACTGTCATTATGCCTCTCTGTGGCCTCCTCCTGATGCTGCCGCCACCTCCAGACTCTGTCATTGGGCCACTCTGTGGTCTCCTCATGCTGCTTCCACCTCACCACTATGTCATAGGGCCACTCTGTGGACTTCTCATGATGTTCCCACCCTCCCCACTTCATGACTGGGCCACTATTTTTCCTTTCGGCCTTGCTGATATCATCATTTATTTGACCCTTCTTCTTATTTGTCAAAAGGAATGTAAAATGAGACACACAACAGATCCTGTCTGTGTAGTAGCTGCCGGGCCTGTATGGTCCCATCAGAACTGGCTTATGATTTGGTAGCCAAAAGCAGGAGTGGGTACAAAACACAGAAGACATGCAAATATTACCTTCACGTGTCATCTCTGTTTTGGATCCACTCCAGTTTTGTTTTTTTTTGCATTAGCAATACTGATGGATTACTGACCAAATCAGTGGGTTATTGTTCTGACAGATTAGAGGAAGGGCAAAATAATCAGTGCCCTCTCCAATCTGTCGGGGGCTCTACTTGTATAAGTGTTTAATAGAACAGGTTCTGTTCATGGCGCTAACATCTACCTGTAAGGCTGAGTTCATATTTGAGTTATTTGATCGGTTTTGGCCCTGTAACTGCCCAAATATGTGAAGTGTGCAGTGATTCTAAGAGCTACGCCTGTCATCTACATGTCATACCGACTCACAGTATTATTTCACTACCATAGCATGCTCCCTATGATGTTACTGCAAGGCACAATGTTCTACACCCCTATAAAGGCTTTCTGCAGCCAGGAAATAGACATTTTGTAATCCGATTCTCCGCAAATCATATTTTTTTTTTAAATAGGTTAATCAAATTTTTGAAAAATTCGCTCATCTCTACTGCTAACCCATTCATTTCTATGGCTGCACTGCTACATTGTGATACATGGGAGCCCGACACTTGCTGTGCCCAAAATAGCTGTATAGCCGAACCCTTATGCCTTTTAAACTCTGGGCAGTATTTGCAGATGCTTTGCTCAGTTATAGTTTTGTCAGCTATGTGCTTTTAATTTTATATACTAGAGGCAAACTTGTCCACTTCATCTCTGGTTTATTGGCTTTCTCAGCCACCGTTTTCAGTGGCTGGATGGTATTGCAGTTGCTGGTTTGTGTGGTCACTACTTAGGGGTGCACCTAGCCTTTCTGCCGCCTGAGGTGAAAATGGTGTGTCTCCCCCCCCCCGTACCAATTTCTCAATCCAACCCCCTCTAGCCTACAAAACATACAGTGCTACAGAATATACAGGGTAATACAGCCCCAGATACCTCTTACATCCAGTGATGTCTCCTCTGATGTAGATGTTCTCTTTCCTCATCTTCTTTATTCGGACCAGACAGCCTTGACAACTTCTATAAGATGTGTCTCGTCTCTGCAGAGTTTGGTGCACAGACATCTTAGATTCCACACTCTTCTATCATCCACCCCTTCCTAGTACTCCAACATTGTCATTCTGCTGTTAACCCCAATACTGTGCCCACTGTGCTCTACAATTCCTCACTGTAGAAGAAAAAGTCCCTCCAATAAAAATAACGCCCTTCTACTCCTCGCAGCGATAACAATGCCCCGGTTGTACTGCCAGCATTAATCATTATCCTATAGTGCACCCAGTAACAATAATGCCCATATTGTGGCCCCCAAAAGTAATAATGTCGGCTATAATGCCTCCAGTAATAAAATAATACTCCTTATAGTGCCCCAATAATAATGCACCCTATTGTGCCTCTGATTATGGTAATGCCATCACAATGTATAATAATATCTTCGGTTATGTCCCTATAATGCCCCCTGTTATGTCCACCTCACTGTGCCCCAGGAACAAAAATAAAATAAAAAAAGTGTCCCATTTGCTCCCGCAGTCTGAGATGCAATTTTTCAATATACTTTATCGATTGCCCTGCACATTTAACAATAAAATGGCTGTTACAGAAATATATCCTGCATATATAAAAACCATGCAGAAATGTGTATATACACACAACTAGTACATACGCGCACATACAGACACATAGTACACATCACACAGGTTATTACATACAGACACATAGTACACATCACACAGGTTATTACATACAGACACATAGTACACATCACACAGGTTATTACATACAGACACATAGTACACATCACACAGGTTATTACATACAGACACATAGTACACATCACACAGGTTATTACATACAGACACATAGTACACATCACACATGTTATTACATACAGACACATAGTACACATCCCACATGTTATTACATACAGACACATACTCTACATCATACAGGTTATCACATACAGACACATACTCTACATCATACAGGTTATCACATACAGACACATAGTACACATCACACAGGTTATTACATACAGACACATAGTACACATCACACATGTTATTACATACAGACACATAGTACACATCACACAGGTTATTACATACAGACACATAGTACACATCACACATGTTATTACATACAGGCACATAGTACACACCACACAGGTTATTACATACAGACACATACTCTACATCATACAGGTTATTACATACAGACACATAGTACACATCACACAGGTTATTACATACAGACACATAGTACACATCACACAGGTTATTACATACAGACCCATAGTACACATCACACATGTTATTACATACAGACACATAGTACACATCCCACATGTTATTACATACAGACACATACTCTAATTCATACAGGTTATTACATACAGACACATAGTACACATCACACAGGTTATTACATACAGACACATAGTACACATCACACATGTTATTACATACAGGCACATACTCTACATCATACAGGTTATTACATACAGACACATAGTACACATCCCACATGTTATTACATACAGACACATACTCTACATCATACAGGTTATTACATACAGACACATAGTACACATCACACAGGTTATTACATACAGACACACAGTCCACATCACACATTATTACATACAGACACAGTACACATCACACATGTTATTACATACAGACACATAGTACACATCACACATTATTACATACAGACACATAGTACACATCACGCATGTTATTACATACAGAAACATAGTACACATCACACATGTTATTACATATAGACACATACTGCACATCACACATGTTATTACATATAGACACATAGTACACATCACACATGTTATTACATACAGACACATACTGCACATCACACATGTTATTACATACAGGCACATACTGCACATCACACATGTTATTACATACAGGCACATACTGCACATCACACATGTTATTACATACAGAGACATACTACACGTCACACATGTTATTACATACAGACACATGGTACACATTACACATGTTATTACATACAGGCACATACTGCACATCACACGTTATTACATATAGACACATGATACACATTATGCATGTTATTACATACAGGCACATACTGCACATCACACATGTTATCACATACATATAAACATCACATATGCACTATGCAGGATTCCTGGGGCTCCATCATGCCAGGACTGAGCACCCTGTACTAGGCCAGAATACACTGTATCTCCTGACAACCCTCCCCCTCCCTCTCCGACCTCGGCCCAGACTACAGAGCTGCATCATTTACACCAGCTCTGGCTGTGTAAATAAGAGGGTAAGGCCCCATGCACACGGCCGTTGTTCACAGCCGTGTGCGGGCCGTGGAACCGCGGCCTGGATCCCTCCTGAGAGCAGGAGCGCACGGCGTCACTGGTTGCTATGACGCCGTGCGCTCCCTGCTGCCGGCACAGTACAGTAATACACTGGTATAGATCATACCAGTGTATTACTGTACTGTGCCGGCAGCAGGGAGCGCACGGCGTCATAGCAACCAGTGACGCCGTGCGCTCCTGCTCTCAGGAGGGATCCAGGCCGCGGTTCCACGCCGTGAACAACGGCCGTGTGCATGGGGCCTAAGGGTAAGGGCTCGTTTACATCACCAGCTGGATTTCCGTTCTATTGATCCGTTCAAAGGATGAATAAAACGCAAATAAATGGATCCGTTATAAATCCCATTCACTTCTGTGGAGGTGATAAAGTGTCAGTTACACTCCGTTTGGCTCCTTTCCATCAAATTCACGTTAATTTAGACGGAAAAAAAATCCTACATGCAGGACTTTTGCTCACGTCTAAAATAACAGATTTGTGACAGATCCGTTTTGTTTTGCATTAAAGTCAATGAGTGACGGATTGTAATGGATTGCTTTGTATGTGATCCGTTATGGAATCCGTTTTTCTGTTCCGTTTTTTTTTTCTGAGCATGCTCAAATGAAATTTGAAAAAAAGAAACCGAATCAGTTTAAAAACAATGAATAACGGAACATAACGGAAAGAAAACAAATGCATTGTGTTCGTTTTTTAAATGGATCAGTTTTGTCAGTCCGTTAAAAAGACAGAAAATATGCTTTCCATTAGTGTCTGTTGGCTTTTCATTATTTATTTACTTTCCGTTATTTTGAACGGATTACAAATATAACGGAAAGCCTAGCGGTGATGTGAACAAAGCCTTAAGAGTGGACTAGCTAGCCAAGGGGAAGGGCAGTGACCAGCAGTTCTTACTGCAATGTCCGCTCCTCTGATCAGGAGCAGGCTGGAAAGAGGAGTCTTCTTCTGATGTCTTCAGGCTGCTGTGTGCGGGACCGCAGGGCTGGCAGCAGGATTAGACGTCACCACCAGCTCTGCTGCAGAGGTCAGGAGACTAAAGGACACTTTGCAGATGGAACGGAGGATGCAGTTGGAGGAGCAATTTCACAGCAGGGGCTGATTGTCAATGTGTAATCCTGCACATTGCCGCCCCCGCCTGCCACTAGATGGCACCGCCTGAGGCCACCACCTCACATCGCCTCATTGATGGTGCGTCCCTGGCATTACTGTATCCCCTGAGAAGTATCCACTAGTAAGACTACTTTTGCACTAGCGGCACGGACCTCTGGCAGACTGTTCCGTCGGCTGAACAGCCTGTTGGATTCGTCCTCCCGCTAGTGACCGTGTGCCTCCGAACTGCCGCTCAGTCCCCATTGACTATAATGGAGTGGGGGCGGAGTTCCGGCGAGGCACGGCAGCGCACGGCTAGAAGCTGCCGAAATAAATGTCGGACATGTCGTAGTTTTATTCTGGCAGCCTCTCGCCGTGTGCTGCCGTGCCTCCGCTGGAACTCTGCCCCCCCCTCCCCATTATAGTCAATGACGGAGCTGCAGTCCGGAGGCACACGGTCACTAGCGGCAGGACGGATCCGACAGGCTGTTCACGTGACGGAGCACCTTGCCGGAGGTCCGTGCCACTAATGTGAAAGTAGCCTAAGTAGTTTGCATTTATTTATATAGCATTTTGCTGAATGTCTCAGTTGTGCACCCAGCCCTTAAGAAATGTTTATTGAAATAAGCAAGCTTTATTTTTTTGCCTCTTTGACACTTGTGGCCATTAATCTTAGGTCTCTAAGCTAGAGTATGCTCTTCAGTTAGGGCATGTGGCCAGAAGAAACAGTGCTATGCCATATGTGCTTAGGTCAGACTATACTAGGGTGTCCATGGGTGGCAGAAAGGATACCTATTATGAGGGGCTTTGATGGCCTGGACAGTTTCATTCTTTAATTTGTGGTCAGTAGACCTTATGTAGGGGGAGACTTATTAGAACTGATGTAAAAGAAAACTGGCCAAGCTGGCCATTCAACATCCAAACTCCACCTTCCTAGACTTTCAGGGGCTAGCTATCAGCATTCTGGGGAAAAACCACCAACCAGAACCTGTCAAACCTATGGCAATGCCAGTGAATATGCCCACTGTGCATCCAAAGATTAGTCTTCTGGCCAGATGCAGTTGCAGATGCTGTTGCTGCCTGTCGGAATATTTATGCTGTCTCCAATTAACAGTCTATATTATTTATGTAAATAAATTAGAATCTGTAATGAAGGAGATTCTAGTCGATTATCATAAATACCAAGCTAAAATGAGCTTGTGATCTGCGCTAAGTTAGGCTACTTTCACACCTGCGTTTAGGTGCGAATCCGTCTGGTATCTGCACAGACGGATCCGCACCTATAATGCAAACGCTTAGATCCGTTCAGAACGGATCCGTTTGCATTACCATGAACAAAAAAATAAATAAATCGGGTGTCGGGTGTCCGCCTGCTGAGCGGAGGACAAACGGTGCCAAACTGATGCATTCTGAGCGGATCCGCATCCACTCAGAATGCATTGGGGCAGTACGGATGCGTTCGGGGCCGCTTGTGAGAGCCTTCAAACGGAACTCACAAGCGGAGCCTCGAACGCTAGTGTGAAAGTAGCCTTAGACGACAAAAAGAAGGCGGTGGTAAATCAAAATATACATTTATTAAATAACAATAATACAGTGCAAAGTAATATAAAATAATGGGGACAAATGGAATTCAATCAATGATATGCAAAATTTTAAGAAAGTCAAAATAATCTAGAGTATATCCACTACTATGCCTTATGACAATACCCCACAATTATATTTTTAATCCATTTGATACCTGATTTCTCTCAGTCTAGTTCAGATTTCCTCTTTTATTGATACAAATATATATACATAATTAATCATAACGGCCTAGAACTGAATTCAGTTCTTTGGAGATGATACAGTGTTTCCAACAGTACATATAAATCTCCCTGAATCGGATTAAGTTTAAGGATGATGCTGCAGGTACACCCCAATCTTATTCCAAAACAGATACTATGCACAAAGTATGGTTAATTGAATATATATATATATATATATATATATATATATATTTATATACATATATATATATATATATATATATATATATATATACACAGTACAGACCAAAAGTTTGGACACACCTTCTCATTCAAAGAGTTTTCTTTATTTTCATGACTATGAAAATTGTAGATTCACACTGAAGGCATCAAAACTATGAATTAACACATGTGGAATTATATACATAACAAAAAAGTGTGAAACAACTGAAAATATGTCATATTCTAGGTTCTTCAAAGTAGCCACCTTTTGCTTTGATTACTGCTTTGCACACTCTTGGCATTCTCTTGATGAGCTTCAAGAGGTAGTCACCTGAAATGGTTTTGATCTATATATCTATAATTACCACACTCTTAGTTATATAAAACACACATATTTAAAGGTGTTGTCCAAGTTATATTTATTGATGACCTATCCTCGTGATAGCGCTGCCTTCTCTTCATTGTTTACCTTCTAGCCGTTGTATCTGCAGCAGTGAGCAGGTGTATTTACACCCAATCTGTCCCATTCATTTAAATGGGACGGATCGCTTCTATACAAGTGTATAGAAACGAGCCGTCCCATAAAAATTCACAAGGGTTTGAACTTATATTACCCTCTTGAATAAGACAAAATCAGACAAAAATGGCTTCTCTTAATGTTCATATTCATATACCTGTATAGGCCTTATATGATGGACTCTTTTTTTTTTTTTATACTCAAAAGTTCTTACAGATCAAGTTAATCTCCTGACCAAAAGTATGGAGAAAAAGAGTCTAAAACTTGAGCATTGGGAGAAACCCCTATTGCTAGAGGATGAGACTCTGTTGCCTAGGAAAAAGTTCCCTCTTGATCTTAAAGAGACTTGCCACAAGAGCTCTGGTAGATGGCCCACTGAGCATTTTGATGACCAAAAGAGACCTATATGCAGGTACTGCCACAAAATAGGCCATACAGAGAAGATGTGCTGACATTTAAAAAGGCCAGCCCTCGAGGCTAAGGACTGCCCCTCCTCTGGAAAAACAGTATGTACGGAAGGTCTCAATACCCAGATATGTAGGACTCTGTCCTGAAGTGGTTTTCCAGAAGAATGGGGTTCATTTTGTTGCTCTGCTGGACATCGGTTCTCAAGTTGCCACCCTTCAGCAAGCCACATTTGAGAAATACTCAAACAGTAACCAGCTGATGCAGCCACCAGAATCCTGGCTGAGCATTATAGCCAGTAATGGCAAAAGTACACTGAAAAAAAAATGACCCTTAAAACTTTTAATAATATTAATAAATTAATAATATCTGCAGGTAAGCATCCATTGGCCTATTACCTTTTTTGCCATCATGCTTTTTCTACTGGTCCCCTGATGAACCGAATCATTCAATAAGGGAAATGCGTTGGGACTGTAGTGTCCCACTAGGTATGGGTGGGCACTACACAAGGGTCAATTGGTGTGCGCGTTACTCCTACTCACAAGGAACAGAAATTTCATATTTAATTCTGCATTTAATGTATGTTTTAAGGTGTTGTTATATGCAATGTACCCCTGTCTAATGCAGCAGCAGGCCTAGTTGGGTGTAGTTAGACATCCCAGACACTAGAGGGAGATAGGGAGCCCCTAGTATAAATGTCCAGGCCCAGACAGGGGGAGTGTGTGCAGAGTCAGGAGTCTGAGAAGACAGAGGTTAAGAAGCCTGCTCCTGACATGCAGCTGGATAGCCCTGGCTGCTAGTGATGTCCAGGAGGCTGTTGAGAAGCTCCAGCCTGCCTGAGAACAAGAGAGCCTAAGTTAGCTCTGAAGAGATACCCCAGTTGCAGGATTCAACCTCCTGGGAGAAACCTACAGTTATCCACCTGATAGGAGGAGGCGACCTAGGGTAAGCAAAGTGACCCTGATGGGCAGAGGACCTTAGAAAAGTGTAGCAAGAGTAGTATAATACCTGAGGAGGAAAGTAACCAAGGATTAAAGCCACCCTTTTAGGCATCCGGGCCTTGGGAGATATAAAGCCAGAGCAGGAGTTCTAGAAGGGACACTGTACATTGATTCTGAGAAAGGTACAACCTGCTGCCTAGTGCTTGTAAAGTTTACCCTCAGCGTATCTTGCATGACTGTTGCCTGCCATATTGTGAATAAGCCCCTTTGTGGAACTGTAATAGAAAGACTGTGCTACACCTGCTGTACAAAGTTGGATTGTCCAGTAAAGTTTACGTTTGGTTCACTGCATACTTGTGTACCTTCATCATTCCAACCACCAACCGGCGTGCCACCGTCCAAAGGCACTGGCGTCACGAATACCACAGGGACCTTGCCCCAGGCACACAAAATACCTGTAACATCCAGGGCACCTCAACTACCATCAGGCCTGGTCCCTATCTACAGAGCGTGCCCCAGAGGAACTGTGTCTACCTCTCCTTCACTGCCACGCGCCTGCCCAGGGTTCTTCAAATATAGTGAGTACCCTCGATTGCCCATAACCGTGACCTCACTTCGTCATACCCTGCAGGTCTGGCGTGTTGCAGGACCTTCTTGAAAATTGGAGACCGCACAATGTATGGGACATTTGATTGAAATTTGGTATCATCTAAGGCTCCATTCACACGTCCGTAATAATGGGCCTGCATCCGTTTCTCAAATTGTTAAACGGGTGTAGACCAATTCATTCTTAATGAGGCAGGAATGGATGCAGACAGCACACAGTGTGCTGTCCGCATCCGCATTTCTGGAGTGCGACGCCGACCTTCCGGTCCGCGGCTCCGGAAAAAAATTGATCATGTCTAGGGATGAGCGAACTCGAACTGTATAGTTCGGGTTCGTACCGAATTTTGGGGTGTCCGTGACACGGACCCGAACCCGGACATTTTCGTAAAAGTCCGGGTTCGGGTTCGGTGTTCGTCGCTTTCTTCGCGCTTTTGTGACGCTTTCTTGGCGCTTTTTGAAAGGCTGCAAAGCAGCCAATCAACAAGCGTCATACTACTTGCCCCAAGAGGCCATCACAGCCATGCCTACTATTGGCATGGCTGTGATTGGCCAGAGCACCATGTGACCCAGCCTCTATTTAAGCTGGAGTCACATAGCGCCGCCCGTCACTCTGCTCTGATTAGCGTAGGGAGAGGTTGCGGCTGCGACAGTAGGGCGAGATTAGGCAGATTAACTCCTCCAAAGGACTTGATTAACTGATCGATCTGCAGCTGTGGACCATTGAGCTGCTGATACTCAATTGCTCACTGTTTTTAGGCTGCACAGACCGTTTGTCAGTCTCATTTTTCTGGGGTGATCGGCGGCCATTTTGTGTCTTGTGGTGCGCCAGCACAAGCTGCGACCAAGTGCATTTAACCCTCAATGGTGTGGTTGTTTTTTGGCTAAAGCCTACATCAGGGTGAAGCTGTCACACCAAGTGCATTTAACCAGCAATAGTCTGTTCATTTTTTGGCCATATACAAAATCAGGGGCAAGCTGCGCCTGTCACCAAGTGCATTTAACCCTCAATGGTGTGGTTGTTTTTTGGCTAAAGCCTACATCAGGGTGAAGCTGTCACACCAAGTGCATTTAACCAGCAATAGTCTGTTCATTTTTTGGCCATATACAAAATCAGGGGCAAGCTGCGCCTGTCACCAAGTGCATTTAACCCTCAATGGTGTGGTTGTTTTTTGGCTAAAGCCTACATCAGGGTGAAGCTGTCACACCAAGTGCATTTAACCAGCAATAGTCTGTTCATTTTTTGGCCATATACAAAATCAGGGGCAAGCTGCGCCTGTCACCAAGTGCATTTAACCCTCAATGGTGTGGTTGTTTTTTGGCTAAAGCCTACATCAGGGTGAAGCTGTCACACCAAGTGCATTTAACCAGCAATAGTCTGTTCATTTTTTGGCCATATCCCAGTCTAATTCTGTCACTAAATCCATACCGGTCACCCAGCGCCTAAATACTAGGCCTCAAATTTATATCCAGCTAAATCTGTCCCTAGTGCTGTAGCTGGGCGAGTTATTTAGTGTCCGTTCAAGCACATTTCTTGTTCTGGGTTGAAATACAATTCCCAATTTAGCAATTTCATAATTTAGTGGTTTCTGCTATATCAGAGCTATTTGAAATCTATCCCTAAAAGGGTATATAATATTGAAGGTGCACATAGGGTCATTCAGAATAACTTCACACACACCCGCTACTGTGTATTTCCAAGTCTAATTCTGTCACTAAACCCATACCTGTCACCCAGCGCCTAAATACTAGGCCTCAAATTTAAATCCCTCTAAATCTCTCGTTACCGTTGTCCTGTTGTAGCTGGGAAAGTTATTTAGTGCCCGTCAAAGCACATTTTTTGTTCTGGGTTGAAGTACAATTCCCAATTTAGCAATTTCATAATTTAGTGGTTCCTGCTATATCAGAGCTATTTGAAATCTATCCCAAAAAGGGTATATAATATTGAAGGTGCACATAGGGTCATTCAGAATAACTTCACACACACCCGCTACTGTGTATTTCCAAGTCTAATTCTGTCACTAAATCCATACCGGTGACCCAGCGCCTAAATACTAGGCCTCAAATTTAATTCCCTCTAAATCTCTCGTTACCCACCGCTGTACTGTTGTTGCTGGGCAAGATATTTAGTGTCCGTCAAAGCACATTTTTTGTTCTGGGTTGAAGTACAATTCCCAATTTAGCAATTTCATAATTTAGTGGTTTCTGCTATATCAGAGCTATTTGAAATCTATCCCTAAAAGGGTATATAATATTGAAGGTGCACATAGGGTCATTCAGAATAACTTCACACACACCCGCTACTGTGTATTTCCAAGTCTAATTCTGTCACTAAACCCATACCTGTCACCCAGCGCCTAAATACTAGGCCTCAAATTTAAATCCCTCTAAATCTCTCGTTACCGTTGTCCTGTTGTAGCTGGGAAAGTTATTTAGTGCCCGTCAAAGCACATTTTTTGTTCTGGGTTGAAGTACAATTCCCAATTTAGCAATTTCATAATTTAGTGGTTCCTGCTATATCAGAGCTATTTGAAATCTATCCCAAAAAGGGTATATAATATTGAAGGTGCACATAGGGTCATTCAGAATAACTTCACACACACCCGCTACTGTGTATTTCCAAGTCTAATTCTGTCACTAAACCCATACCTGTCACCCAGCGCCTAAATACTAGGCCTCAAATTTAAATCCCTCTAAATCTCTCGTTACCGTTGTCCTGTTGTAGCTGGGAAAGTTATTTAGTGCCCGTCAAAGCACATTTTTTGTTCTGGGTTGAAGTACAATTCCCAATTTAGCAATTTCATAATTTAGTGGTTTCTGCTATATCAGAGCTATTTGAAATCTATCCCTAAAAGGGTATATAATATTGAAGGTGCACATAGGGTCATTCAGAATAACTTCACACACACCCGCTACTGTGTATTTCCAAGTCTAATTCTGTCACTAAACCCATACCTGTCACCCAGCGCCTAAATACTAGGCCTCAAATTTAAATCCCTCTAAATCTCTCGTTACCGTTGTCCTGTTGTAGCTGGGAAAGTTATTTAGTGCCCGTCAAAGCACATTTTTTGTTCTGGGTTGAAGTACAATTCCCAATTTAGCAATTTCATAATTTAGTGGTTTCTGCTATATCAGAGCTATTTGAAATCTATCCCTAAAAGGGTATATAATATTGAAGGTGCACATAGGGTCATTCAGAATAACTTCACACACACCCGCTACTGTGTATTTCCAAGTCTAATTCTGTCACTAAACCCATACCTGTCACCCAGCGCCTAAATACTAGGCCTCAAATTTAAATCCCTCTAAATCTCTCGTTACCGTTGTCCTGTTGTAGCTGGGAAAGTTATTTAGTGCCCGTCAAAGCACATTTTTTGTTCTGGGTTGAAGTACAATTCCCAATTTAGCAATTTCATAATTTAGTGGTTCCTGCTATATCAGAGCTATTTGAAATCTATCCCAAAAAGGGTATATAATATTGAAGGTGCACATAGGGTCATTCAGAATAACTTCACACACACCCGCTACTGTGTATTTCCAAGTCTAATTCTGTCACTAAACCCATACCTGTCACCCAGCGCCTAAATACTAGGCCTCAAATTTAAATCCCTCTAAATCTCTCGTTACCGTTGTCCTGTTGTAGCTGGGAAAGTTATTTAGTGTCCCGTCAAAGCACATTTTTTGTTCTGGGTTGAAGTACAATTCCCAATTTAGCAATTTCATAATTTAGTGGTTCCTGCTATATCAGAGCTATTTGAAATCTATCCCAAAAAGGGTATATAATATTGAAGGTGCACATAGGGTCATTCAGAATAACTTCACACACACCCGCTACTGTGTATTTCCAAGTCTAATTCTGTCACTAAATCCATACCGGTGACCCAGCGCCTAAATACTAGGCCTCAAATTTAATTCCCTCTAAATCTCTCGTTACCCACCGCTGTACTGTTGTTGCTGGGCAAGATATTTAGTGTCCGTCAAAGCACATTTTTTGTTCTGGGTTGAAGTACAATTCCCAATTTAGCAATTTCATAATTTAGTGGTTTCTGCTATATCAGAGCTATTTGAAATCTATCCCTAAAAGGGTATATAATATTGAAGGTGCACATAGGGTCATTCAGAATAACTTCACACACACCCGCTACTGTGTATTTCCAAGTCTAATTCTGTCACTAAACCCATACCTGTCACCCAGCGCCTAAATACTAGGCCTCAAATTTAAATCCCTCTAAATCTCTCGTTACCGTTGTCCTGTTGTAGCTGGGAAAGTTATTTAGTGCCCGTCAAAGCACATTTTTTGTTCTGGGTTGAAGTACAATTCCCAATTTAGCAATTTCATAATTTAGTGGTTTCCTGCTATATCAGAGCTATTTGAAATCTATCCCTAAAAGGGTATATAATATTGAAGGTGCACATAGGGTCATTCAGAATAACTTCACACACACCCGCTACTGTGTATTTCCAAGTCTAATTCTGTCACTAAATCCATACCGGTGACCCAGCGCCTAAATACTAGGCCTCAAATTTAATTCCCTCTAAATCTCTCGTTACCCACCGCTGTACTGTTGTTGCTGGGCAAGATATTTAGTGTCCGTCAAAGCACATTTTTTGTTCTGGGTTGAAGTACAATTCCCAATTTAGCAATTTCATAATTTAGTGGTTTCTGCTATATCAGAGCTATTTGAAATCTATCCCTAAAAGGGTATATAATATTGAAGGTGCACATAGGGTCATTCAGAATAACTTCACACACACCGCTACTGTGTATTTCCAAGTCTAATTCTGTCACTAAACCCATACCTGTCACCCAGCGCCTAAATACTAGGCCTCAAATTTAAATCCCTCTAAATCTCTCGTTACCCGCTGTACTGTTGTTGCTGGGCAAGATATTTAGTGTCCGTCAAAGCACATTTTTTGTTCTGGGTTGAAGTACAATTCCCAATTTAGCAATTTCATAATTTAGTGGTTCCTGCTATATCAGAGCTATTTGAAATCT
This sequence comes from Bufo gargarizans, assembly GCF_014858855.1. Lineage (NCBI taxonomy): Eukaryota > Metazoa > Chordata > Amphibia > Anura > Bufonidae > Bufo > Bufo gargarizans. The sequence goes on from NC_058081.1 coordinate 635,111,163, forward strand.
ATCCCAAAAGGGTATATAATATTGAAGGTGCACATAGGGTCATTCAGAATAACTTCACACACACCCGCTACTGTGTATTTCCAAGTCTAATTCTGTCACTAAACCCATACCTGTCACCCAGCGCCTAAATACTAGGCCTCAAATTTAAATCCCTCTAAATCTCTCGTTACCGTTGTCCTGTTGTAGCTGGGCAAGTTATTTAGTGTCCCGTCAAAGCACATTTTTTGTTCTGGGTTGAAGTACAATTCCCAATTTAGCAATTTCATAATTTAGTGGTTTCTGCTATATCAGAGCTATTTGAAATCTATCCCTAAAAGGGTATATAATATTGAAGGTGCACATAGGGTCATTCAGAATAACTTCACACACACCCGCTACTGTGTATTTCCAAGTCTAATTCTGTCACTAAACCCATACCTGTCACCCAGCGCCTAAATACTAGGCCTCAAATTTAAATCCCTCTAAATCTCTCGTTACCGTTGTCCTGTTGTAGCTGGGAAAGTTATTTAGTGCCCGTCAAAGCACATTTTTTGTTCTGGGTTGAAGTACAATTCCCAATTTAGCAATTTCATAATTTAGTGGTTCCTGCTATATCAGAGCTATTTGAAATCTATCCCTAAAAGGGTATATAATATTGAAGGTGCACATAGGGTCATTCAGAATAACTTCACACACACCCGCTACTGTGTATTTCCAAGTCTAATTCTGTCACTAAATCCATACCGGTGACCCAGCGCCTAAATACTAGGCCTCAAATTTAATTCCCTCTAAATCTCTCGTTACCCACCGCTGTACTGTTGTTGCTGGGCAAGATATTTAGTGTCCGTCAAAGCACATTTTTTGTTCTGGGTTGAAGTACAATTCCCAATTTAGCAATTTCATAATTTAGTGGTTTCTGCTATATCAGAGCTATTTGAAATCTATCCCTAAAAGGGTATATAATATTGAAGGTGCACATAGGGTCATTCAGAATAACTTCACACACACCGCTACTGTGTATTTCCAAGTCTAATTCTGTCACTAAACCCATACCTGTCACCCAGCGCCTAAATACTAGGCCTCAAATTTAAATCCCTCTAAATCTCTCGTTACCGTTGTCCTGTTGTAGCTGGGAAAGTTATTTAGTGCCCGTCAAAGCACATTTTTTGTTCTGGGTTGAAGTACAATTCCCAATTTAGCAATTTCATAATTTAGTGGTTTCTGCTATATCAGAGCTATTTGAAATCTATCCATAAAAGGGTATATAATATTGAAGGTGCACATAGGGTCATTCAGAATAACTTCACACACACCCGCTACTGTGTATTTCCAAGTCTAATTCTGTCACTAAACCCATACCTGTCACCCAGCGCCTAAATACTAGGCCTCAAATTTAAATCCCTCTAAATCTCTCGTTACCGTTGTCCTGTTGTAGCTGGGAAAGTTATTTAGTGCCCGTCAAAGCACATTTTTTGTTCTGGGTTGAAGTACAATTCCCAATTTAGCAATTTCATAATTTAGTGGTTCCTGCTATATCAGAGCTATTTGAAATCTATCCCAAAAAGGGTATATAATATTCAAGGTGCACATTGGGTCATTCAGAATAACTTCACACACACGCTTCTGTGCATTTCCAAGTCTAATTCTGTCACTAAATCCATACCGGTCACCCAGCGCCTAAATACTAGGCCTCAAATTTATATCCCGCTGAATTTGAATACAATACATTGGGCCAAATAATATATTTGTTGTTGTGGTGAACCATAACAATGAGAAAAACATCTAGTAAGGGACGCGGACGTGGACATGGTCGTGGTGGTGTTAGTGGACCCTCTGGTGCTGGGAGAGGACGTGGCCGTTCTGCCACATCCACACGTCCTAGTGTACCAACTACCTCAGGTCCCAGTAGCCGCCAGAATTTACAGCGATATATGGTGGGGCCCAATGCCGTTCTAAGGATGGTAAGGCCTGAGCAGGTACAGGCATTAGTCAATTGGGTGGCCGACAGTGGATCCAGCACGTTCACATTATCTCCCACCCAGTCTTCTGCAGAAAGCGCACAGATGGCGCCTGAAAACCAACCCCATCAGTCTGTCACATCACCCCCATGCATACCAGGGAAACTGTCTCAGCCTCAAGTTATGCAGCAGTCTCTTATGCTGTTTGAAGACTCCGCTGGCAGGGTTTCCCAAGGGCATCCACCTAGCCCTTCCCCAGCGGTGAAAGACATAGAATGCACTGACGCACAACCACTTATGTTTCCTGATGATGAGGACATGGGAATACCACCTCAGCATGTCTCTGATGATGACGAAACACAGGTGCCAACTGCTGCGTCTTTCTGCAGTGTGCAGACTGAACAGGAGGTCAGGGATCAAGACTGGGTGGAAGACGATGCAGGGGACGATGAGGTCCTAGACCCCACATGGAATGAAGGTCGTGCCACTGACTTTCACAGTTCGGAGGAAGAGGCAGTGGTGAGACCGAGCCAACAGCGTAGCAAAAGAGGGAGCAGTGGGCAAAAGCAGAACACCCGCCGCCAAGAGACTCCGCCTGCTACTGACCGCCGCCATCTGGGACCGAGCACCCCAAAGGCAGCTTCAAGGAGTTCCCTGGCATGGCACTTCTTCAAACAATGTGCTGACGACAAGACCCGAGTGGTTTGCACGCTGTGCCATCAGAGCCTGAAGCGAGGCATTAACGTTCTGAACCTGAGCACAACCTGCATGACCAGGCACCTGCATGCAAAGCATGAACTGCAGTGGAGTAAACACCTTAAAACCAAGGAAGTCACTCAGGCTCCCCCTGCTACCTCTTCTGCTGCTGCCGCCTCGGCCTATTCTGCTGCTGCCGCCTCGGCCTCTTCCTCCGCCTCTGGAGGAACGTTGGCACCTGCCGCCCAGCAAACAGGGGATGTACCACCAACACCACCACCACCACCTCCGTCACCAAGCGTCTCAACCATGTCACACGCCAGCGTTCAGCTCTCCATCTCACAAACATTTGATAGAAAGCGTAAATTCCCACCTAGCCACCCTCGATCCCTGGCCCTGAATGCCAGCATTTCTAAACTACTGGCCTATGAAATGCTGTCATTTAGGCTGGTGGACACAGACAGCTTCAAACAGCTCATGTCGCTTGCTGTCCCACAGTATGTTGTTCCCAGCCGGCACTACTTCTCCAAGAGAGCCGTGCCTTCCCTGCACAACCAAGTATCCGATAAAATCAAGTGTGCACTGCGCAACGCCATCTGTAGCAAGGTCCACCTAACCACAGATACGTGGACCAGTAAGCACGGCCAGGGACGCTATATCTCCCTAACTGCACACTGGGTAAATGTAGTGGCAGCTGGGCCCCAGGCGGAGAGCTGTTTGGCGCACGTCCTGCCGCCGCCAAGGATCGCAGGGCAACATTCTTTGCCTCCTGTTGCCACCTCCTCCTTCTCGGCTTCCTCCTCCTCTTCTTCCACCTGCTCATCCAGTCAGCCACACACCTTCACCACCAACTTCAGCACAGCCCGGGGTAAACGTCAGCAGGCCATTCTGAAACTCATATGTTTGGGGGACAGGCCCCACACCGCACAGGAGTTGTGGCGGGGTATTGAACAACAGACCGACGAGTGGTTGCTGCCGGTGAGCCTCAAGCCCGGCCTGGTGGTGTGTGATAATGGGCGAAATCTCGTTGCAGCTCTGGGACTAGCCAATTTGACGCACATCCCTTGCTTGGCGCATGTGCTGAATTTGGTGGTGCAGAAGTTCATTCACAACTACCCCGACATGTCAGAGCTGCTGCATAAAGTGCGGGCCGTCTGTTCGCGCTTCCGGCGTTCACATCCTGCCGCTGCTCGCCTGTCTGCGCTACAGCGTAACTTCGGCCTTCCCGCTCACCGCCTCATATGCGACGTGCCCACCAGGTGGAACTCCACCTTGCACATGCTGGACAGACTGTGCGAGCAGCAGCAGGCCATAGTGGAGTTTCAGCTGCAGCACGCACGGGTCAGTCGCACTACAGAACAGCACCACTTCACCACCAATGACTGGGCCTCCATGCGAGACCTGTGTGCCCTGTTGCGCTGTTTCGAGTACTCCACCAACATGGCCAGTGGCGATGACACCGTTATCAGCGTTACAATACCACTTCTATGTCTCCTTGAGAAAACACTTAGGGCGATGATGGAACAGGAGGTGGCCCAGGAGGAGGAGGAGGATGAGGAAGAGGGGTCATTTTTAGCACTTTCAGGCCAGTCTCTTCGAAGTGACTCAGAGGGAGGTTTTTTGCAACAGCAGAGGCCAGGTACAAATGTGGCCAGCCAGGGCCCACTACTGGAGGACGAGGAGGACGAGGATGAGGAGGAGGTGGAGGAGGATGAGGATGAAGCATGGTCACAGCGGGGTGGCACCCAACGCAGCTCGGGTCCATCACTGGTGCGTGGCTGGGGGGAAAGGCAGGACGATGACGATACGCCTCCCACAGAGGACAGCTTGTCCTTACCCCTGGGCAGCCTGGCACACATGAGCGACTACATGCTGCAGTGCCTGCGCAACGACAGCAGAGTTGCCCACATTTTAACCTGTGCGGACTACTGGGTTGCCACCCTGCTGGATCCACGCTACAAAGACAATGTGCCCACCTTACTTCCTGCACTGGAGCGTGATAGGAAGATGCGCGAGTACAAGCGCACGTTGGTAGACGCGCTACTGAGAGCATTCCCAAATGTCACAGGGGAACAAGTGGAAGCCCAAGGCCAAGGCAGAGGAGGAGCAAGAGGTCGCCAAGGCAGCTGTGTCACGGCCAGCTCCTCTGAGGGCAGGGTTAGCATGGCAGAGATGTGGAAAACTTTTGTCAACACGCCACAGCTAACTGCACCACCACCTGATACGCAACGTGTTAGCAGGAGGCAACATTTCACTAACATGGTGGAACAGTACGTGTGCACACCCCTCCACGTACTGACTGATGGTTCGGCCCCATTCAACTTCTGGGTCTCTAAATTGTCCACGTGGCCAGAGCTAGCCTTTTATGCCTTGGAGGTGCTGGCCTGCCCGGCAGCCAGCGTTTTGTCTGAACGTGTATTCAGCACGGCAGGGGGCGTCATTACAGACAAACGCAGCCGCCTGTCTACAGCCAATGTGGACAAGCTGACGTTCATAAAAATGAACCAGGCATGGATCCCACAGGACCTGTCCGTCCCTTGTCCAGATTAGACATTAACTACCTCCCCATAACCATATATTATTGGACTCCAGGGCACTTCCTCATTCAATCCTATTTTTATTTTCATTTTACCATTATATTGCGATGCTACCCAAAGTTGAATGAACCTCTCCTCTGCCTGTGTGCTAGGCCTAAATATATGCCAATGGACTGTTGCAGTGGTGGCTGACATGAAGCCTGATTCTCTGCTATGACATGCAGACTAATTCTCTGCTGACATGAAGCCAGATTGTCTGTTACGGGACCTTTCTCCTCTGCCTGGGTTCTGGGCCTAAATTTATGAAAATTGACTCTTACAGTGGTGGGTGACGTGAAGCCTGATTCTCTGCTATGATATGAAGACTGATTCTCTGCTGTCATGAAGCCAGATTGTCTGTTACGGGACCTCTCTGCTCTGCCTGTGTGCTAGGCCTAAATATATGCCAATGGACTGTTGCAGTGGTGGGTGACGTGAAGCCTGATTCTCTGCTATGATATGAAGACTGATTCTCTGCTGACATGAAGCCAGATTGTCTGTTACGGGACCTTTCTCCTCTGCCTGGGTTCTGGGCCTAAATTTATGAAAATTGACTCTTACAGTGGTGGGTGACGTGAAGCCTGATTCTCTGCTATGATATGAAGACTGATTCTCTGCTGACATGAAGCCAGATTGTCTGTTACGGGACCTTTCTCCTCTGCCTGGGTTCTGGGCCTAAATTTATGAAAATTGACTCTTACAGTGGTGGGTGACGTGAAGCCTGATTCTCTGCTATGATATGAAGACTGATTCTCTGCTGTCATGAAGCCAGATTGTCTGTTACGGGACCTCTCTGCTCTGCCTGTGTGCTAGGCCTAAATATATGCCAATGGACTGTTGCAGTGGTGGGTGACGTGAAGCCTGATTCTCTGCTATGATATGAAGACTGATTCTCTGCTGACATGAAGCCAGATTGTCTGTTACGGGACCTTTCTCCTCTGCCTGGGTTCTGGGCCTAAATTTATGAAAATTGACTCTTACAGTGGTGGGTGACGTGAAGCCTGATTCTCTGCTATGATATGAAGACTGATTCTCTGCTGACATGAAGCCAGATTGTCTGTTACGGGACCTTTCTCCTCTGCCTGGGTTCTGGGCCTAAATTTATGAAAATTGACTCTTACAGTGGTGGGTGACGTGAAGCCTGATTCTCTGCTATGATATGAAGACTGATTCTCTGCTGTCATGAAGCCAGATTGTCTGTTACGGGACCTCTCTGCTCTGCCTGTGTGCTAGGCCTAAATATATGCCAATGGACTGTTGCAGTGGTGGGTGACGTGAAGCCTGATTCTCTGCTATGATATGAAGACTGATTCTCTGCTGACATGAAGCCAGATTGTCTGTTACGGGACCTTTCTCCTCTGCCTGGGTTCTGGGCCTAAATTTATGAAAATTGACTCTTACAGTGGTGGGTGACGTGAAGCCTGATTCTCTGCTATGATATGAAGACTGATTCTCTGCTGACATGAAGCCAGATTGTCTGTTACGGGACCTTTCTCCTCTGCCTGGGTTCTGGGCCTAAATTTATGAAAATTGACTCTTACAGTGGTGGGTGACGTGAAGCCTCATTCTCTGCTATGACATGCAGACTAATTCTCTGCTGACATGAAGACAGATTCTCTGTTACGGGACCTCCCTCCTCTGCCTGGGTGCTGGGCCTAAATATATGCCAATGGACTGTTGCAGTGGTGGCTGACGTGAAGCCTCATTCTCTGCTATGACATGCAGACTAATTCTCTGCTGACATGAAGCCAGATTCTCTGTTACGGGACCTCCCTCCTCTGCCTGGGTGCTGGGCCTAAATATATGCCAATGGACTGTTGCAGTGGTGGCTGACGTGAAGCCTCATTCTCTGCTATGACATGCAGACTAATTCTCTGCTGACATGAAGACAGATTCTCTGTTACGGGACCTCCCTCCTCTGCCTGGGTGCTGGGCCTAAATATATGCCAATGGACTGTTGCAGTGGTGGCTGACGTGAAGCCTCATTCTCTGCTATGGCATGCAGACTAATTCTCTGCTGACATGAAGACAGATTCTCTGTTACGGGACCTCTCTCCTCTGCCTGGGTGCCGGGGCCTAAATATCTGCGAATGGACTGTTGCAGTGGTGGCTGACGTGAAGCCTCATTCTCTGCTATGACATGCAGACTAATTCTCTGCTGACATGAAGACAGATTCTCTGTTACGGGACCTCTCTCCTCTGCCTGGGTGCCGGGGCCTAAATATCTGAGAATGGACTGTTCCAGTGGTGGGTGACGGGAAGCCAGATTCTCTGCTATGGAACCTCTCTCCAATTGATTTTGGTTAATTTTTATTTATTTAATTTTTATTTTAATTCATTTCCCTATCCACATTTGTTTGCAGGGGATTTACCTACATGTTGCTGCCTTTTGCAGCCCTCTAGCTCTTTCCTGGGCTGTTTTACAGCCTTTTTAGTGCCGAAAAGTTCGGGTCCCCATTGACTTCAATGGGGTTCGGGTTCGGGACGAAGTTCGGATCGGGTTCGGATCCCGAACCCGAACATTTCCGGGATGTTCGGCCGAACTTCTCGAACCCGAACATCCAGGTGTTCGCTCAACTCTAATCATGTCCTATTCTTGTCCCTAATTGCGGACAAGAATAGGCATTTCTATGGGGGTGCCGGCCAGGTGTATTGCGGATGCAATTCACTACAGACGTGTTATTGGACCCTAAGATTGGGAACTACTGGATAGATATGGACATTCAATATAAGGGTTGTGGGGATTCGCTTTGGTAGGCAGGGTAAGCGGATGCAGTACAGAGGCAAAAAACAAGGTTTAAATCAAAGTTCAGTGTTTATTCACACATAGCCAGAAAACAAGCCAAAAGAAAGTGTTCAGTTTTGGTGCCTGTTCACACCACACAAAGTTCACAGTGCAAAAAGACGTCACCTGGTCACCAGATGATTTTCACCCAGAGTCCGCAGCAGTCTTTAGTGGCCTGTTTCCCCAGCCTATGGCTCACACAAACAGATCCCTCAGTGTCTCAAACCACAGACTCCTCAGCTCCTCTGTCATGGAGGATAATCCACACCACCTGAACATGCTGGCTGGGTTTTTATATTCCAGCCAAAACCCGGCCTGGAACCGTGGGGAACAGCCACCCACCCTGCTCTTTGGCTGCTCCCAATAAGAACCGGCCCGGATTGGCTTTACAGCCATTCTAACAGCTGAAGTGTCAGATTGCACTACAGACCTGACACTTCAGGAAAAAACCCGGTTCTTACCGGGAACCTCGGTGACACGTATCTTCCGTCAAAGACGGCTCCTTGTTCCTTCTTACATACCTCCCCCCTTTGTTCAACCCTGAGGGGGTGAACACTTGCCAGACAGTGTACGCGGGATAGGGCATCCGCGTTTCCCTGTAACCTGCCTGCCCTGTGTTCTACGGAAAACTTAAAATTTTGCAAAGATAAGAACCACCTGGTGACCCGAGCATTCCTCTCTTTGGCCAGGCTCATCCATTTCAAAGGGGAGTGGTCGGTCACCAGACGGAACCTTCTCCCCAAAAGGTAGTAGCGGAGAGACTCGAGTGCCCACTTGATGGCCAGGCACTCTCTCTCCACTATACTGTACCTAGTCTCGGCTGGGGTGAGCTTCCGGCTGAGGAAGACAACGGGATGCTCCTCCCCGTCAATATCTTGAGATAGTACAGCACCGAGACCTACCTCTGAGGCATCGGTCTGCACTATAAACTCCCTTTTGAAGTCGGGTGTCACCAAAACCGGGGACCCACACAGGGCCGACTTCAAAGCGGAGAAAGCCTTTTCCGCCTGCTCATTCCAGTGGACCGTCACTGACTTGCGTCCCTTCAAAAGGCCTGTCAATGGTGCAGCGACTGTAGCAAAATTGGGGACAAACCTCATATAGTACCCCACCATACCCAGGAACGACTTTACTTGCCGAGTAGTGACAGGTCGGGGCCAATTCCTAATTGCCTCAATTTTGTTCACCTGAGGTTTGATCATTCCGCGCCCAATGACATACCCCAGGTACTTGGTCTCTTCTAACCCTATTGAGCACTTTTTCGGGTTAGCGGTTAAGCCAGCTTTCCTAAGGGAGTCCACTACAGCCTGTACTTTAGGTAAGTGACTTTCCCAGTCGGTGCTATGGACAACGATATCGTCCAGGTACGCCGAAGCGTACCGACGATGTGGACGGAGTACAATGTCCATTAACCTTTGAAACGTGGCGGGAGCGCCATGTAGACCAAAGGGTAATACCTTGTACTGATACAGCCCCTCTGGCGTGACGAAAGCCGTTTTTTCTTTGGCAGCCTCCGTCAAGGGTACTTGCCAGTACCCTTTGGTGAGGTTCAACACAGAAAAATACCGGGCTTGGCCCAACTTTTCAATAAGCTCATCCACTCGGGGCATGGGATACGCGTCAAACTTGGACACCTCATTAAGTTTGCGGAAGTCATTACAGAACCGCAACGTCCCGTCTGGCTTGGGTATTAATACTATCGGACTGGCCCACTCACTTTTTGACTCCTCGATGACAACCAGCTGGAGCATTAGCTGAACTTCCTCCGTGATGGCTTGTCGCCGAGCCTCGGGTACCCGGTACGGTTTTAACCGGACTTTCGCCTGAGGCTCAGTGACAATGTCATGCCGGACTACGGACGTGCGTCCAGGGAGGTCTGAGAACACATCCGTATTCCGACTAATGAACTCCCTGGCTTCCTGAGCCTGTTTAGAGGAGAGGCTGTCAGCAATTTTCACTGTGACAGCCGCTTCCCCTGCTTCAGACTGAGGGGCCGAAAGCGCTTCCCCTAGGAACCCTGGTCGTGGGCTGTCTTCCGTACAGGTTTCCCTTTCCTTCCACGGCTTGAGCAGATTCACATGGTACACCTGCTGCGGCTTTCGCCTCCCTGGCTGGTGTACTTTGTAATCTACCGGTCCTTTTTTTTCTAGTACCTCGTAGGGCCCCTGCCACCTAGCTAGGAACTTACTATCAACAGTCGGTACCAGAACCAACACCCGATCACCCGGGTTAAAGTTTCGGACCCGAGCCTGACGATTATAGACCCTACTCTGGGCTCGCTGCGCTGCCTCCATATGCTCCCTAACCAGAGGTAACACTGTTTCCATCCGTCCCTGCATCTGGGTGACATACTCAACTACACTTTTGTGCGGTGTGGTTTGTTGTTCCCACGCCTCTTTGGCGACGTCCAATAAACCACGAGGGTGTCTGCCGTATAGTAGTTCGAAGGGCGAGAACCCAGTAGAGGCCTGGGGCACTTCTCGCACTGCGAACATGAGATAGGGCAGAAGAAGGTCCCAGTCCCTCCCATCCTTAGACACCACTCTTTTCAGCATATTTTTTAACGTCTGGTTAAACCTCTCTACCAGGCCATCCGTTTGCGGATGATACACGGATGTCCGTAACTGTTTTATTTGGAGCAACTTACAGAGTTCCCTCATGACCTTGGGCATAAATGGGGTCCCTTGGTCAGTTAGAACCTCCTTAGGCAGACCCACTCTAGAAAACATTTCCATTAACTCCTTAGCTATGAGTTTGGCTGACGTATGACGCAATGGCACCGCCTCCGGGTACCGCGTGGCGTAGTCGAGGATGACCAGGATGTGCTTGTGCCCTCTAGCTGACTTCGGTACTGGGCCTATAAGATCCATAGCGATCCGCTCGAAGGGAACCTCAATAATCGGGAGAGGGACCAGAGGACTACGGAAATGTGGCTGGGGGCTGGTTATCTGGCAGGTTGGGCAAGACTTGCAAAACTCTTCTGCCTCTCTGAACACACTGGGCCAGTAAAACCGCTGTAAAATCCGGTCCTGCGTTTTCTGCTGGCCCAGGTGTCCCCCAAGAATATGTTGGTGGGCTAATTTCAACACGAGCTTGCGATATGCCTGGGGCACCACCAGCTGTTCAATATGTTCACCCCGTAGTTTATTTACCCGGTACAGCATCTCCTGTTGAACCACAAAACGGGGGAACATAGATTCGGCCCCCCTCAACTACTACCACATTTTCCCAGGCTCGAGATAGAGTCGGATCCTGGTGTTGTGCTGTACCGAAATTATCCCTAGAGACATTGAGGTCTGCCAGCTCAGGACCCGGCGGCAAATCCTCTACGTCTCCCACCATCACACTTAACGGGGTTGTCTCCCCCTCTTCCACCGAAGTGGCGGTCACCCCTACAGCTGGTCCTTCTGACTCCGGTTCCCAAGGTTCTGGCCTCCCCCCTGAGTCAGGCCACTCTGCTAGGGGTACATCTGTCTCCCGGGTAACTTTCGTATCCGGCCAGAGTGCCGGGAACCCGGGGAAGTCTCTCCCAATGATCAATTCATATGGTAGCTTTGTGGCGACGGCCACCTCATGCATCCACCTGCCGGCCACCATTGACAGAGAGACCCGGGCGGTGGGATACTCCTTTAAGTCCCCATGTATGCAAACAACACCGACTTTTCGGCCAGTATACTCAGCCGGCCGCACCAGGGCAGCTCTTACCAGGGACACCAGGCTCCCTGAATCCAGCAGAGCCACTGCCAGAGTGCCCCCCACTTCCACCTGGCACAGGTGGCTATTGTCCATAGTCTCTGAAGTTCCTGTGGCACACAACATGCTGGCATATAATGAGTGGCGGATGCCATAGTTGGTGTCCATGGGTTCCCCCCGATGGGGACAGTCCGCCCTTATGTGTCCAGGCTCCTGACAACGCCAGCAGACCACCGGGTTTAGGTCGGCAGGGGGTACATCCCGGGCGGGTCTAGCTGGCACCGGCCGCCGGGTCTGGGGCGGAGTTTTCCGGGGTTTGACTGGCCCCCTCCCAAAAGAACCCCCCTGTAGATTTCTGGTGGCCTCATAGCGCTCCACCAGGTCGACCATCTCCAGGGCATTATTGGGAGACACCTGGCCGATCCAGTGCTGGAGAGGGTACGGCAAAGCCCTCCAAAACACATCCGCCAACAGCCGATCCAACATAGCAGTGGGAGTCAACATGTCCGGCTGCAGCCATTTTTGCAAACGGTGCAGCAGATCATAATATTGTAGTCTAGCAGGTTCAGCCGGGTTAAATTCCCACCGATGCACCCTCTGGGCCCGGACCAATACATTCACCCCGAGTCTCGCCAGGATCTCGCCTTTTACTGTCGGGTAGTCGGCCGCCTGATCATCGGGGAGATCAAACAATACTTGCTGGGGACCGGACGCCAGGAACGGAGCAAAGACCTCAGCCCACTGGTCTCGGGGTAACTTTTCCCTCACGGCCACTTTTTCGAAGACCGCCAGATAGGTCTCGACGTCATCCGAGGGGGTCATCTTCGGAATCGCCGCGCGGACAGCTTTCCGGGCATCGTGGACATTGTGGGACGCTCCTGACGCCTGCAACGCCATCACATGTTGCAATAGCAGCTGGTTCGTTTCTTGTTAGCCTCCCGCTGCTGCAAGTTAGCTTCCACAAGGGCCTTCACGACCGCCTCCATTTTGTCAGGGGATACGGGTCGTAACCTTGCCGGCTTAATGTAGGACATGCACTTGTGCCCGGATAAACAAAAAACTTTTCAGCCTTCAGGCCTGCCTCACTGCGTTTGCACGCATCCTCCACCAAATGTGGGGATTCGCTTTGGTAGGCAGGGTAAGCGGACACAGTACAGAGGCAAAAAACAAGGTTTAAATCAAAGTTCAGTGTTTATTCACACATAGCCAGAAAACAAGCCAAAAGAAAGTGTTCAGTTTTGGTGCCTGTTCACACCACACAAAGTTCACAGTGCAAAAAGACGTCACCTGGTCAGCAGATGATTTTCACCCAGAGTCCGCAGCAGTCTTTAGTGGCCTGTTTCCCCAGCCTATGGCTCACACAAACAGATCCCTCAGTGTCTCAAACCACAGACTCCTCAGCTCCTCTGTCATGGAGGATAATCCACACCACCTGAACATGCTGGCTGGGTTTTTATATTCCAGCCAAAACCCGGCCTGGAACCGTGGGGAACAGCCACCCACCCTGCTCTTTGGCTGCTCCCAATAAGAACCGGCCCGGATTGGCTTTACAGCCATTCTAACAGCTGAAGTGTCAGATTGCACTACAGACCTGACACTTCAGGAAAAAACCCGGTTCTTACCTCACCGAGGCCAGGAACCTCGGTGACATGTATCTTCCGTCAAAGACGGCTCCTTGTTCCTTCTTACAGGGTACAGCCACCGATCGGGGCGATTACTACGCTTTTGGACTTTTGTATATTCAACACCCACTATTGAGCACCCAGAGGATTTTGGATCACAAGCTTCTTTCTAAAGTACTCAAGTTCCTGCAGAAAATATCCAAGTGACCCTGATTTGGTAATCTGATGAATACAACTTCTTCACCATGATATCGTGAGTAACCACATTAGTGGTGATACATTATTGTGTTTATACATATGTCCCATATGCTGATCTCTATTTATTAAAGTTTTGTCTAATTTCTGTTTTTCCTTTGTGTGGATATTATTATATACATTTTTAAGATATTATTAACCCCTTTTTGACTGCCATACGGCTATATATGTGCTATCTGCACATACCCCGTGCAGATAGCATGTATATAAACGTCATGGCAGGGGGGGTGGCTAGCTGCAGACCAGGAAAGACGTTTGGTGCAGCAGCTCCGTCTGTGGAAATTTTATCCAAACTCATCTGCCCGGATTTTAGAGTTTATAATCCTCTCCAAAGACCGCAGGCGTCTCTACTTAACATCCGCCACCTTTTGAGACCCATCTGAGTCCAAAGGACTGCTCCATCCCGGAGTTCTGGATTACGGCCTAGTGGGGGAAGAATCCTCGGCCTAGTGTGGAAGCAGCAAGAGGCCACCCCGAGAACCATCCGCCGGTCCGAACAGCAGGAAAATACCACCGCATGCCTGGTATAAGGTAATCTCACCTCAATAAGCGTGCCTTCCTCAGTCCGGCTGTTTCGGGGGACATAGGCCTGAACCGGAGGAGTTGTCACGGCGCGGGCGCCATTTTACACCCGGCCCTCAAATTGCGATCCTCAGCGGCAGCTGCAACTCCCCCGAGCGGGATACAGTATGCGAAAATTGGCCGGCAAGAAGCTCTGGTAAAACGCCCAATCATATTGAAACTGCTAAGACATACGGCTGGACTTTCTAATCCAAATCACATTATACCTATAGCAGTTTTCATCACAGTGAGCAGATTTTTGCCTATTTGTGGGATCTTTGCCTCTTCTACAACGATCCTCCAACCGTTTACTCTCATATTTGGGATACTGCGGTGCTTTAAGAACACTCCCTTTAAGTTTTATGTTTTAAAGAGACAGTAACCTCTTTTTGCCAGCTGTGTAATTATGACAGAAGATGTCTAACCCTACTCATAAGAGGCTGCAGATGATAAGTACAAGCTTAAACTACTTTTGCAACAAATGAAGTGACATTCCACCTATTTGTCGGATGAAGAAGTGAGTTATTAACTGCAGAGACAGAACATACGCATCTATGGTGAAAGTCGGAAGGTACAGGGGTGTTGACCAGGACTCCTATAAGCAGCCTAAGGCACCCTCTTTTGCACAATCGGACCTTGACAGGTTTATGATGAAGAAAAACTCAAACTCTCAAGGGGCGACCCAGACTACCCCGAAAAGTAGCACGCAACGCCAAACTGCTTCTCACCAAGATAGGGAAAGTGATGAAGAGGACCAGATTGATGCATCCTCAGACCTACCAATATCCAGAACCTTCATCTCACAAGCCTTATCTAAGGCATTAAATCCTGTACTAGAAGAACTTTCTGAAATAAAAAGAGAAGTAAGGCAAATAGGCCAGAGAGTTGAAGCTTTAGAATCTAACCAGTCTGCTGTAGCCGAGTACACAAGCAAAAATTCCTTGGCTCTATCTATCTACCAACAACACATCAATCATCTGTACGACTATATGGAGGATCAGGATAATAGAAGCAGAAGGAATAATATTCGCATTAGAGGGGTCCCAGAGACTGTCGCTGCTGAAGCAATTCCATCTGCTACTAAAGAAATTTGCTTATCCCTGCTGGGAGAAGACTACCCTGATCCCATCATAATAGAAAGAGCTCACCGTGCCCTACGTCCCAAACCGAAACCTGGCGACCACCCAAGGGACATTATTTGCAAGCTCTTAAATTTCGCTCAAAAAGACCTAGTGATGAAGAGGGCCAGAGAAAGTGGGAACATCGAATATGAAGGTGCTCAAATCCTATTGTTCTAGGACCTGGCCCCTGCTACCCTCAATAAGAGACGCGCTCTAAAACCCCTTACTGATCACCTTAGACAAAAGCGCATTGCCTTTAGAAGGTTGTTTCCATTCGGGATGCTGATCACATGCAAGGAGAAGAAATACGTCTTGAGATCACCCAAAGACCTTCCAGATATCCTTGCTGCCCTGGATATACAAGATGTAGACATCCCGGACTGGTCAGCCACCAATGACGTTCTGATCCCACAAGACATCATCCCTCCTACCCCATGGGAAACTGTGGGGTGTGGGAAAGCGATAAAATCAGGGTAAACTTACCCCTAGACGTATTATTGCAGAAGAGGACTGATCATAATTCATGTTTTTCCAATGTTCCTTATGTTCTGTCTATATGTCAGTCTGATTCAGATGAGCTTACGGCTGCTGACTTGTATAGTCCCTCCAACCTCCTTTAACCCCTCGGGGTAACTCCTTTTGAGTTATCTTCTGCTCCATACGATCCGGTTGGGAGGACTGTATGACTGGCAGCCTGGACCTTATTAGTGCCTCAGGT
Organism: Bufo gargarizans; assembly: GCF_014858855.1. Classification (NCBI taxonomy): domain Eukaryota; kingdom Metazoa; phylum Chordata; class Amphibia; order Anura; family Bufonidae; genus Bufo; species Bufo gargarizans. The sequence continues at coordinate 635,127,127 of NC_058081.1, forward strand.
TAAGTCATAACCTACCCTAAGTTTAAACTTTAGCAAATATGACGGGTTATTGATATCTGTCTCGTTGCATGTATTACTCACTTCTGAATTCCTTGTTTCTTTAGTGAAGAGTGAAGAGTCATGCCTTTCTGCCTATAGGTCAGCTCTGAATTTGGGTTTCTCTAGGCTTGACACCTCTGCAGCCTTTAACCTCAGATAGAGGCTCTGACCGAATAAGGTCCACTACTGGGATATTAACATCCCTGGTCCTAAGAAAAATGTTATTGTTTAATCCTTTCCTGATGTTAATGTTATTTTTCTTACCTTTTAGCCCCTTTCCACCCCTCCTTATTCATACAATCTACTCACCAGTGTTTCCAACTACTCTTCCTGAGTCAAGTAGTCCGTATTGTACTCTCATGGGTCCAAGGTTATGTAAGTACACCTCTCCACACCCCCAAGATATTTCATGACAGACATACACATATTGACATATAATGTTAGAGGCTTTAGAAACCCTGAAAAAAGGAGCCAGATTCTCCATTTCCTACACAAAGAAAAAACAAATGTGATTTTTCAACAGGAAACACACTTTAAAAACAGAAAGATTCCCAACATGACGAGATCTTATTACAATCTCTGGTACCATTGCACCTCAGAGTATTCTAATAAGCTTGGTGTCAGTATTGGTTTTCACAAGAACACGGATTTCACTATGACTGGTTTAAAATCTGACCCCTCGGGAAGATATTTGTTATTAAAAGGGACAATAAATACCCAGTTATATACCTTTGCTAACTTATATGCTCCTAACGCAGGTCAAAAAAGGTGGTTCAAGACCATTTGGCAGATATTTGAGGAGTTCAGGGAGGGAATCGCTATTGTAGCTAGGGACTTCAATGTCACCCTTAACCCTCTTCTAGACACTTCTTCAGGTAAATCCTCTGTCCCCTTAAATTCACTCAATGCAATTAAAAAGTTCATGCATAACAGCAGTCTGATCGATGCATGGAGAACTTACAACCCAAGGGAAAGAGACTATTCCTTTTTTTCCCACCCATATAATACATACCATAGAATTGACTACATACTAGTCCCCAATGCCCAGATCCATTGCTGCACAGAGACCCATATGGGAAATATAGTACATTCTGACTATGCCTCCCTATCTCTCACTTTTAAAATGCCAGATACGCTCCCTAGAACATACATTTGGAGACTTAATGAGACTCTGCTAGATAATTCTCAAGTGATAGAGAAAATTGATGCTAAACGGAGAGAATTCTTCCTACTGAATAATTCAGGATCAGTATCTCCACATATATTATGGGAAGCCCATAAAACAGTTATCAGAGGTGAATTTATCTCGATAGCCTCCCATGTGAATAAACAAAGACGTGCCAAAGTAACATATTTATATTAAAAAAATCTCCATGTTGGAATCCTTACACAAAAATTCCCAAAACACTCAGCAATTATTGGAACTTTCCTTAGCTAGAGACGAACTTAAAGAACTTCTTAATAAACAATCGGCCAAGTTATATCTTGCAACCAACCATAAATTTTATGCTCCTGGAAATAAACCCACTAAGTACATGTTAGCGTTATTAAAACAACGCAAACGGAAAGCCAGGATCTCGGCTATTCTAACAGATGATAAGAGACTAGTTAAAAATGATTTAGATATAGCAAAGGCCTTTCATAAGTTCTACTCAGACCTATATAACATTGAAAAGTCAGATATAGTACCCCTTAAAGAGGAAAAGTTGGCCATAACGAAAGCGTTCCTGAGCAAAATCCATCTCCCAACTTTATCCCCTTAACAAGCTAAAAATCTATGTACCCCAATTAAGCTCCCAGAGATATCAGCTGTGTTGAAAAAGATGGCAAAAGGGAAGTCCCCGGGTCCTGATGGTCTCCCAATGCTGTACTATTTATCTTTCAGAGAGACGTTACTTCCACATCTACTTTATTCTTTTAATGAGGCCCTGTCAGGTAACGCTTTTCCGCCGCAAACTGTTAATGCTCACATCACTCTGATCCCCAAACCACAAAAGGACCCCAATTTATGCTCTAGCTATAGGCCCATCTCTCTATTGAACTTAGACGTTAAAATATATGCTAATTTATTAGCTAATAGAATAAAACCTCTACTAAAGGATCTTATACATCTGGACCAGACAGGATTCATCCCTGGCAGGAAGGTAAAGACAATACTTATAAAGTCATAAATGCCATAGCTTATGCAAAAAAGACTGGTACTCCTTTTGTGTTATTGGGGACGGATGCTGAAAAAGCATTTGACAGAGTGTCCTGGTCCTTTATTAAAAACACTTTGTCCAGATTAGGTTTCCCTACTCCTTTCATAGAGGCCATCCTCTCCATGTACGCATTTCCTAGCGCAAATATTACGATTAATGATATTCTCTCTCAACCTGTGCAGATAAATAATGGAACAAGACAGGGTTGCCCCCTGTCACCTATACTCTTTATCCTCACAATTGAACCCCTTCTACAACATGTCAGACAATCTGAAGAAATAAGAGGCCTGTCCTGTGGCCATTTAGAGATAAAACAAGCGGCATATGCCGATGACTTACTTTTAATGATCTCTAACCCAAAAATTGCCTTCCCCGCTATCATTAAGACCTTCACGACTTTTGGCTTTATCTCAAACTTTAAAATAAATTAAACCTCACACCCAAAGTTCTCCAGATACTTAAAGAAAATTCCCCATTTGAATGGACACGATCCCATATAAAATTCCTGGGAATAAACATTACTCCAGATCTAAACAAGTTGTATGAAGCAAATTTCCCCCCCCTATTAAAATCCATACCTGCAATTTTAAACTCTTGGTCCCCTTCCTTTATCTCCTGGATAGGCAGACGTAACATTTTTAACTCCTTAATAGTCCCAAAATTCACCTATCTACTGCAAGCCCTCCCAGTAAAACTGCCGAACAGTTTCTTCGAGTCATTTAGGAAGATGTGTTCCTCTTATATCTGGGGTAATATAAAAGCCAGAATTTCCAACAAGATTCTACTTCTTCCTTTCCTAAAAGGTGGAATTGGTTTCCCATCCATCAAAAGATACTATAGAGCTGTTCATCTTAACAGAATCATTGGCTTGTTAAGAAGACCAGATCACAAAATATGGATCCCCCTGGAGGAAAAACTGCTGGGTCGTCCTATTAGACCTTTGTTACTATCAGAATCTGGTGATTCTCCTCATCCGACTACAGGGGCACCTTTGACCTCAGTCTCTTTGGCACTCTGGAAAACCCAGATATGAGAGGAACCTGCTTAACCTTCCCTTCGACACTCTTGAACATTAGGGACTGTGTTAGTCTCGACTCAGACAGCTGCAGTATCCTACCCTCCCAAATAAGAAATTCTATTCTACCTATAAATGAGCTGTTAGATTCTGATGGCACTTTTTTAGACCCTTCCTCTTTAATAAATAAATTCGAACTCACGAAATTAAGCCAGGTGCAATATACCTGTATAAAATCCATTACAGGTCCCATTCTTAAAAAGCAAACTCTTCGCCAAACTGGTTCGAGAGACTGGTTTCACAGTCTCTTTACCCATCAAAGATCATCTCAACTGTGACTAGAAACCTAATCTCTCGAGAAATTCCTCCCTCACTTTACTTTTTAAGGGAGTAGGAGAAAGATTTGGACAAAAAGTTTTCGGACAGTGAAACTCAGATTATTCTAAATGCCCCCAAATATATCTCCAGATGTGTAGTGGTACAGGAAAATGCTTACAAAGTTCTCACTAGATGGTATTTAACCTCAGTGAGGTTAGGCCTGATGTATGGGAACACTTCAAATGTCTGCTGGAGATGTCTAAAGGAAAAAGGTTCCTTTATGCATATTTGGTGGCTGTGTCCCAAAATAAAAAATATTTTGGGAACTGATCTTCGACCTGGTGAGGGACATTCTCAATCTAAATGCAGACTCACTTCCTTGCTGCCCGGAAATTGCCTTGCTGACTTTATTACCCAACAATATAAACGCCTCGAAGATGTCTCTTTTGAGAATCCTGTTAGCGGCAGCTAGAATCTTAATTGCTTCCAATTGGAAATCAACAGTTCCTCCCACTATCTCTCATTGGAGAATGAAGGTGGAAGCTCTAGCAAGATTATAGGAACTATCACATTGGGAACTCTGCTCCCACTACAAATATTCTAAAATTTGGCTTCCCTGGACAGCCAGGAAGAATCTGATCACCCCTCACCAGCTTAAAGATTTAGACCCAGTGGTGGCCTAAACATCTGACTTTTTTCCCTCCGTTCCACTTTAACTTTTCCTAAGTATCGACAGTCTCAGTGAACTGACTCACATACCCACATATATGCATTGACATTACCTCTGTTATACGTAATCCTCAGTCTCGTAGTTGGACTCAAGTGTGACTTGATAAAAAAAAAAGTGTGAAAATGAAAAAAAGTTTAAAAAAAAATTAAAAAGTAAATTAAAACTAAAATAAAATGCCTTTTCCCACAGTCGCTCATTTATAAGAGATAAAAAAATAAAATAAACTACACATAATTGGCATTGCAGTGTCCGTAATGAACTGATCTATAAAATGATCATGGTACCAATCCAACATGGTGAACACTGTAAAAAATAATCCCTCATTCAACTATGTTGATGGAAAAATAAAAAAGTTATCGGTTTTAGATTTTGGTGATGCAAAAAAAAAAAGTTTAATGTAAAGTGATTTAATAATTTAAAATTGGTATAAAATGAAAAAAACAACTCAATTTTGGTGTTGCCATAACCATATCATTCCACAGAATAAAATTATGATATCAAATATACCACATGGATAACCCCGGAAAAAAAAAAAAAACTGACAGAAATGCAATTTTTGCCCGCTTCACCTCCTAAGAAAATTAATAAAAAGCACTTGAAAAGCCATATAGACCCCAAAATTGTACCCAAAAAATTACAGCCCATCCTGCAAAAAAAAAAACAAGCTATCAAGCAGCTAAATTGATGGAAAATCTAAAAGTTATGGGTCTTTGATTTGGTGATGCAAAAAAAAAAGTTTAATAAAAAGTGATTTTATGATATAAAAACGATAGAACATAAATAAAACAATATAAATTTGGCATCGCCAGAAACATATCAACCCACAGAATACAACCATCTTATCAAGTATACCACATGGAGAACCCCATAAAAAATCTAAAAAATACTAGCAGAATTGCGATATTAGCCACTTCAAAAAGTCATATGTACCTAAAAATTGTACTATTAAAAACTAAAGCTCACCCCACAAAAAAAAAAAAAGTTATGGCCCTTAAAATCTATTTCAGAAAATGTAATGTTAGAAAATGCAGATGCCACTCCTTTCCTTTTGAATTCTGCCGGCTGCACATACAGCAGTTTACAACCACATATAGGGTGTTGTCGTATTCAAGAGAAAATGGGTAACAAATTATGGGGTGCATTTTCTCCTGTTATCCCTTGTTAAAGTGAAAATTTGGGACTTTTTGTATCTGTAAAGAATACATCAAGGCAACTGGATTTACTGTAGATTTCTTGAAAACGTTTCACTCGTTCTTCCAACAAGCTTTCTCAATTCTGAGTGACTGTACAAGAATTCTCTGGGAATAAATATGTAACTGAATCAACATCTGGTAATCATACCCAGCATGGGGTCAGAGCCTCATTATACCCAGCATGGGGTCAAAGGTGTTGATTCTATTATCCTAATTGGAGTCAGTAGGTGATAGTGACCTCCCAGAAAAAGGTGTCAAGACAGCATTGTATGTGGCAGACAATAGATGTCTAACCCCCCGCCTCTATTCGAGCTTGGCTTCTCCATTTTTACGTAGATGGCCTCCTTCACACCTCGTTTGTATCCATCGGTCTCCTTATCCAAAACATGTACTCGACTGTCTTCAAAGCTGTGACCTGTTTCTTTTAGATGTAAGTACATGGCTGAATCTTGACCAGAGGTTTTGGCTCTCCTATGCTGAGCCATACGCTGATGTAGTTGTTGTTTTGTTTCGCCGATATACAGTTCTGAGCATTCCTCATTGCACTGGACTGCGTACATAATGTTGTCCATCTTGTGTTTAGGCGTTGGGTCTTTGGGGTGAACCAGTTGTTGCCTCAGTGTGTTGCTGGGTTCAAAGCAGACAGGGATGTGATGTTTATTAAAAACCCTTTTGAGTTTCTTAGACACCCCAGCTACATATTGGGAAAACCATATTCTTGCGTCTGTCATGCTTCTCGCCCTCACTGGTAGTCTTGGTGCTCTTTCTTCTCCTTCCTTCTGTTTTGACAAAGGTCCAAACTGGATACCCACAAGTTTTAAGTGCCCCTCTGAGGTGTTTGAATTCCTTCGCCTTGGCCTCTGTGCTGATGGGGATTTTCTCTGACCTGTGGTGTAGAGTCTGGATGACTCCCAGTTTGTGGGACTTTTTGGAAAATCTTTCATGTAAAAAATATAATTTTTCATTTTCACAGCCATGTGTTTCTAAATATTATGAAACACCTCTGCGGTAAAAGTGGTCAGTAAACCCCTCAATGCATTATTTGAGGGGTGTAGTTTCCAAAATTGAGTCACTTTTAGACGGTTTCTACTGTAGGAGTGCCCTAGTGTGCCTTCAAATATGGCACAACACTCAAAAGCTATTCCAGCAAATCTGCTCTCCAAAAACCATATGTTGCTCCTTTCCTTCTGAACTCTGCCATGCGCCCATACAGCTGTTTACGAACATAAATGGGGTGTTTCTGTAAACTGAAAAATCAGGGTAATAAATATTAAGGTTTATAGAAACCTTAAAAAAACATAGAAAAATTGGATTAAAATTAAATTTTTTTTTTTTTTTCCCAAATTTCACTTCCATTTTCCTTTAATTTTTGTGGGACACCTAAAGGGTTAACATAGTTTGTAAAACCAGTTTTAAGTAATTTCAGGTGTTTAGTTTCTAAAATTGGGTAATTTATTGGTGGTATCTATTATGTAAAGACCTCAAAGTGACTTCAGAACTGAATTGTAAAGGAAAGAAGAAATTCCGGTTTTAGTGCTCCAAACCCTGATCAAGGCAACTTGAGTTTCAAAACTTCTTTTTATTCAATAGGATGGATTTTCAATAAAAACAATGCGTTTCAGGGAATAAGGATCTCCTTCCTCAGGTAAACAAATAGATATTTGAAGAGGACCTTCTACTTTGGATCCTCATCCTGCAGCTGCACACCCAAATGCACCTGTTTTCTTCGTTTGATATGTCTACAGTAGAGTTGTACCTACCATAGCACAACTCTAAAAGGTGAGACTCCAAATCACTTAGCACTTTTTGTCCTATTGAAGAGTTTGGACGTATTATCCTATTGTGCACTATTTTCTTGAGCCTTAGGCACGTCCACTCAATATTGATTCAGAACTGATTTGGTCCTTGAAAAAGTTGGTTTTGAAAATTTTATAGAAAATTTTAAAAATTGCTTCTTAAATTCTAAGCCTTCTAGCATCCTAAAAAAATAAAATGTGATTTTCAAAATGATGCAAACATAAAGTAGACATATGGGGTATGTTAAGTAAAAACTACCTAATGAGGTATCACTGTTAGTGTTGGGCGAGCATGCTCGGACGAACACTTTTTTACTCGATCATTGCCATGATCGGCACATTGCGGTGCTTGGCCGAACACCGCGTGTGCTCGATCGCGATGCTCGAATCTCCTCCCCGCACGTTTGTTGGCTGCTATGCAGACAATAAACGTGCGCAGAGGTTCCGGCACTCACTGTAATGCCGTAGCCATGTTGGTTACTGGCATTACAGTGATTGGCTGGCCAGAACGCGTCATCAGGTGCTATATAGCACCCGATGACATGTGGTTCGGCTTAGTCTTAGTCAGTGAGAGCTGCAGCAGAAGGGACAAATAGTGTAGGGACAGGAATAGTATATATATATTTTTTTTTTGCCAGGGTTTTTTGGAGAAAGGTGTTAGGGACCCAAAAGTTCTTTTAAGAACTATTGTTATATCTGGCTGCCATATATATTATTAGCGCAACCTGCACTATATTGCGTGCAATTATTTGTCCGCTGCTGACAGTGACACAACCTCTGCTACATCTGTTGTGCTACATTTGCGCTGTGAAATTTAGCGCAATTGTTTGACCGCTGGTGACAGCGACATTACCTGCGCTACATACCCAGTATGACGTTAGTGCATCCGAAATATCAGTGACATTCAGTGTAATTTTTTCGCCGCTGGTGACAGTGACATTACCTGTGCTACATCTCCTGTATAACGTTAGCGCATTTTAAATATTATTGACATTTAGTGCAATTTTTTTGTTGCTGGTGGCAGCGACATTACTTGCGCGACATCCCCTGTATGACGTTTACCCATCCTAAATATCAGTGACATTCAGTCAAATTTTTTTGCTGCGTGTGGCAGCGACATTACCTGTGCTACATCTCCTGTATAACATTTGGCTATCCGAAATATCAGTGACATTCAGTTAAATATTTTCACAGCTGGTGACAGCGACATTACCTGCGCTACATCTCTTGTATAACTAATATAAGAATAGAAGTGGGGCACTCTCTAAAGTAAAGGGATCTTTATTACAGATAAATTACAATAAATTGACAATATATAATAGATATTAAAATTCAACAATATTTAAGACAGCAGAGGATAAAAAAGGGGTAAGAGTCCAACAATAAATAACACCTAAAATTAAAATACAATCAGCATAAATATAGATCCCAATTTATAAAAAAAGATATATTCGAATATTCAATGATAATCGGATGAATATTCGTAAAAATCTTATCATCCACTGGTATTGGCTTGGTGCGTTTGTTCACATACGAGATATTAGGGAGATAAATAATCGGATAAACGATTACTTTCGATTATGACCAGTCTCTTGTATACATAAATCGATGGTTAATACGAAATTCTCATACTGTGAATGATCGCGAACTGTCGAATAGTCAACTTACGAGATAGTGTTTAAGCACATGCGTCTAATAATGGCCAAAGTTCCAAGCATGTATGACTTTCGATGATTTGAGCAGACAATATTGTAACTGCTAATAAGCACAGCGGCGTCCCGCTGTATTTAATTGAGAAGCGATCGCTTGTGTAGGATATATGTAATCTTACCCGGAGGTCTTTATGCTGGACGATGAGCCCTCGACTCAGCGTACTTCACTTTAGAGTCCCGGTCTCAAGGGCTGTTGCTTCAGATTTGAATTTTCGCGCCAATCGAATTGTTTGCTCCACGCGGTCTTAGTATCTCTAATAAATTGGTGCTTGATTTGGCAATTCGTTATTCTTATAGTGATGTCCAGGCCTCATCGGTTTTACAGTATCCTTTCTTTCCTTAATGGGGGGATTCACACCAGACGCGTTTCGGGGATTTAAAGCAATGACCCCTTCCTCAGTGGTTGCTTGTATAACGTTTGCGCATCCTAAATATCAGTGACATTCAGTTAAATTTTTTTCACTGCTGGTGACATTGACATTACCCGCGCTACTTCTCCTGTATAACGTTTGTGCATCCTAAATATCAGTCACATTCAGTTAAATTTTTTTCACTGCTGGTGACATTGACATTACCCGCGCTACTTCTCCTGTATAACGTTTGTGCATCCTAAATATCAGTGACATTCAGTTTAATTTATTTGCGCATACACTTACAAAACCTGCACTACTGTACGTGTGACATACTTGCAAGCATATATACCATTTAATATGCTCAAGGCGAGCAGTAAGGGACGGGGAAGTGGCCGTGCTGCTGATGGTGCATGCAGAGGCTGTGGCCCTGGGTGCGGTGAAACTGTGCCTGTTACCAAAGCACAAGAAACACACTCATCCACGATACCTAACTTCATGTCCCAGTTTGCAGGGCGGGGCAGGACACCACTCTCGAAGTCACACCAGTGCAACCATGTGGTCGGTTGGATTGCAGCAGATAATGCTTCTAGTCACACCACTGCGGGTCACACCACTGCCTCCTCTTCCCCTGTGTTACGTGCTCGCCAATCCCCTGTCCAAGACACAGGCCCGGATGTCTCCCACCCTGCACCTGGACCTTCACAAGCACCATCAGCTAGCATATCCACTTCTGTGTCCAAGCGCAGCGTACAGATGTCCATACCCCAGGCGTTTGAACGAAAGCGGAGGCCGAGAGCGAGTCGTACCCTGAGATGGAACAGGTGCTACCGACACCAAGGATTGCGGGCCCTACTTCCATCAGGATTTCCTCCACTACCTACATTAGTGGCTGCAACCCTCCCTTCTCTTCCTCCACCTCCACCTCCACTTCTACCCCTGAATTCTCATCTTGCAGCACCAGTCAGCCATCAGTCAGTAGCTGGAAGCAGTGTAGCATTATAGTGGGGAAGCGGCAACAGGCCAAGCTGAAACTAATTTGCTTAGGTGACAAACAGCACACCGCCGTGGAGCTGTGGCTGGGTATACAGGACCAGAATGAGCTGTTGCTCTTGCCACTCAACCTACAACCAGGCATGGTTGTGTCTGATAATGGCCATAGCTTGGTGGTGGCTTTGGAGCTCGGCAAGCTCACACACATACTATACTTAGCCCACGTGTTGAACTTAGTGGTTCAGCGGTTTCTCAAAACCCACACCAATTTGCCTGAGCTACTGGTGAAGGTGCGCTGCATGTGTACCCATTTCTGAAAGTCATCTACAGCTGCTGCCGGTCTGGCAACGCTGAAGCAGCGCTTGCAATTGCCAGCTCACCGACTGTTGTGCGACGTGAGCATGCACTGGAACTTCACGTTCCACATGTTGGCCAGGCTTTGTGAGCAGCAGAGGGCAGTAGTGGAATACCAGCTGCAACATGGTTGTTGCCTTTCCAGTCAGCTTCTGCTCTTCACAAGCAACAAGTGGGCATGGATGTCTGACCTCTGTGAGGTTTTACGCAACGTTGAGGAATCAACACAGATTGTGAGCGGCGATGCTGCTATTTTCAGCATAACCATTCCACTTCTGTGTCTACTCAAACGCTCGCTGCTCACAATGAAGGTGGACGCTTTGCATGTGGAAGAGGTGGAAATGGCGGAAGACAGTACACAGGGTGATAGCCAGACCACCTTCCGTTTGTCTTCTCAGCACGAATTGGATGATGTGTCACGGCTGTTTAAGGGTAACCAGAGCATACACAGTAAGAAGAGCTACTGACCGGACCCAAACTAGGGAAGAGAAAGGGTGACCCCTGTCAGACCCTCAACACTCTCCCTATGCTGCTAAAGCACATGCCCGGATCCAAATGGTGGAACGAGGCATGCCCGCGTACCTTAGACTGATGAGCCCTGTAACCCCTACAATAGTGGAAGGGGCACGACCACCGATGCCCTGCTCAGAATATGGAGGGAACCGTGGCCACCTCAGATCCAGTCAGGAAATCACCAGGTACACCACAAAGTCTACACGCTGATGGAGCTGCAGCCGCAGAGAAGACGGATCCAAGGGCTGCTGGCAATATCCGGAGTGCTTGCAGCAGCAGAACACAGGTCCAGAGAACTAGTAGCTTAAGAAGTGAAGATACTCAAGGCAGAGCTACAACTGAAAAGAGAAATATAATCCACGCCCTGCAATAGGAGGAGGGGTGATTTAAAGGCAGGGAAATCAAATGCAGGAGAGACAGCTGGGAGTAAAGACCTCATCACAGGGGCGGAGAAACAGAACAGTGAGAACACCTCCAAACTCTAAGTGACATCATCACAGGGGTGGAGACACAGAGCTGTGAGAACGTCTCAAAGCTCTGGTAGTGACAGTACCCCCCCCTCTACGGGTGGACTCCGGACACCCAGGACCCACCTTCCCAGGATGAGCCCTATGAAATGCCCTGATAAGGCGAGTGGCTTTAATGTCCGACATCGGAACCCACATCCTCTCCTCAGGACCATAACCCTTCCAATGAACGAGGTACTGAAGAGAACCGCGGACAATGCGAGAGTCCACAATTCTGGAAACCTCAAACTCCAGATTGCCATCAACCAAAATCGGAGGAGGAGGCAAAGAGGAGGGTACCGTGGGCTGGACATATGGTTTTAAGAGAGATCTGTGAAATGCATTATGTATCTTCCAAACCCGTGGAAGATCAAGACGGAAGGCAACAGGATTGATGACTGACAAAATTTTATAAGGCCCAATAAACTTGGGACCCAATTTCCAGGAGGGAACCTTCAGTTTAATATTTCTTGTAGACAACCACACCAGATCACCCACATTCAGGTCCGGACCAGGCACACGTCTCTTATCAGCCACACGCTTATACTTCTCACTCATCTTTCTGAGATTACTCTGAATCTTTTGCCAAATGGTAGACAAAGACGAGGAAAATCTCTCCTCCTCAGGTAAACCAGAAAGAGCCCCTCCCGAGAATGTCCCAAACTGCGGATGGAACCCACATGCACCAAAAAATGGTGACTTATCAGAAGATTCCTGTCGACGGTTGTTCAAAGCAAACTCAGCAAGAGGGAGAAATGAACACCAATCCTCCTGGTTCTCCGCCACAAAACAGCGCAAATATGTCTCCAGATTCTGATTGAGGCGCTCAGTCTGACCATTCGACTGTGGGTGAAAAGCAGAAGAGAAGGATAGCCGAACCCCCAGGCGAGAACAGAAAGCCTTCCAGAACCTTGACACAAACTGCGTGCCTCTATTGGAAACAATATCAGAGGGAATGCCGTGCAATTTAACAATATGGTCGACAAAAGCTTGCGCCAACGTTTTAGCATTGGGTAAACCAGGGAAAGGAACGAAATGAGCCATCTTGCTAAAACGGTCCATGACCACCAGGATCACCGACTTCCCCGAGGAACGAGGAAGATCCGTGATAAAGTCCATGGACAGGTGTGTCCAAGGACGGGAAGGTATGGGTAACGGTAGAAGGAAACCTGAAGGTCGTGAACGAGGGACCTTAGCGCGAGCGCACGTCTCACAAGCAGCCACAAAACCCTCCACAGACTTACGAAGAGCCGGCCACCAAAATCTCCGAGCAATGAGATCTACCGTGGCTCTACTCCCGGGGTGACCAGCAAGAACCGTATCATCATGTTCCTTAAAGAGTTTGTGACGTAGCTCAGGAGGCACGAACAACTTCCCGGAGGGACAACGGGCAGGTGCCTCAGTCTGGGCAGCCTGGACCTCGGCCTCCAAATCGGAATATAGAGCAGAAACAACTACCCCCTCCGCCAAAATGGGACCCGGAGTTTCCTCCTCCCGGAAAACAGCGAGAGAGAGCATCAGCCTTCACATTCTTGATCCCAGGGCGGAAAGTAACAACAAAATTGAATATGGAGAAGAACAGAGACCATCTGGCCTGTCTCGGATTCATACGCCTGGCCGACTCCAAGTACGCCAGATTCTTATGGTCGGTAAAAACGGTGATAGGGTGCCTGGCCCCCTCCAACCAATGGCGCCATTCCTCGAAAGCCAACTTGATGGCCAACAACTCCCTATCTCCTACATCATAGTTTCTCTCTGCCGGGGAGAGTTTTCTAGAGAAAAAGGCACATGGTCGCCATTTGGCAGGAGAGGGGCCCTGGGACAAAACTGCACCCACACCCACCTCGGAAGCATCCACCTCAACAATAAAAGGTAAGGAAACATCGGGATGCACCAAGATGGGAGCAGACGCAAAACTCTCTTTAATCTTAGAAAAGGCTGCAAGCGCCTCCTCCGACCAAGAGGAAAAATCCGTCCCCTTTTTTGCCATGTCAGTAAGGGGTTTGACAATAGAGGAATAATTCAAAATGAACTTTCTGTAGTAGTTAGCAAAACCCAGAAAGCGCATCAATGCCTTCTGATTTTCAGGAAGCTCCCACTCCAGCACAGCACGGACCTTCTCCGGATCCATGCGAAAACCAGAAGCAGAGAGGAGAAAACCCAGAAATTGAATCTCCGATACCATAAAAAGACATTTCTCCAGCTTGGCATACAGTTTATTCTCCCGCAGTATCTGCAGGACCTGAAAAAGATGATCCTGATGGGTCTGAACATCAGGGGAAAAAATCAAAATATCATCAAGATACACCAATTCAAATTTCCCCATTAAATGATAGAAAATACTATTAACAAAATGCTGAAAGACGGCCGGAGCATTCATCAGGCCGAAAGGCATAACGAGATTCTCGAAATGCCCGTTAGGGGTATTAAAGGCCGTTTTCCATTCATCCCCCTCTCTGACCCTGACCAGGTTGTACGCGCCTCTCAGATCCAATTTGGAAAACACCTTGGCCCCAACAATTTGGTTGAAGAGGTCCGGGATCAGAGGAAGGGGATAGGGATCGCGAATCGTGATACGGTTCAGCTCCCTAAAATCTAAACAAGGTCTCAGAGAGCCATCTTTTTTTTAACAAAAAAAAAACCCGCGGCAACAGGTGACTTTGAGGGACGAATATGCCCCTTCTCGAGACTCTCGGAGATATAGGTTCGCATTGCGAGTCTTTCCGGTTGTGAGAGATTGTAGAGGCGTGCTTTTGGCAGCTTGGCGCCGGGAATGAGGTTAATGGGACAGTCTAACTCCCGGTGAGGAGGTAGCTCCTGAACACCGCTCTCGGAAAACACATCCGAGAAATCAGAGAGAAATGATGGCACAGTTTTAGTAGACACCTCTGCAAAAGTCGCTGTGAGACAATTCTCTCTACAAAAGTCACTCCACTCATTTATTTGCCTTCCTTGCCAATCAATAGTGGGGTTATGTCTAGTGAGCCAGGGTAGCCCCAAAACTAGAGTAGAAGGCAATCCGTTAAGGACAAAACAAGATATCTCCTCCACATGAGTGTCACCTACAGCTAGCCGGATATTGTGAACAATGCCTTTCAGAGATCTCTGCGAGAGTGGAGCAGAGTCGATAGCAAAAACAGGTATATCCTTTTCTAATGTACAAACCTGAAAACCATGCAAGGCTACAAATTGAGTGTCAATAAGATTGACGGCCGCTCCACTATCGACAAAAATTTCACAAGGAATGACTTTGCTCTCTAGCGCCACCCTGGCAGACAGGAGAAAACGGGAACTGGAGGTCAGAGGAATAGCATCAATTCCCACATCAACTTTGCCCAAAGTAGCAGATGAAGCAGAACTTGATGATCTACCTCTTGAGGTTTTTCTCTTATTATCGCTCTTAGTACAGTTCAGGAATCTCCTAGACGGACAAACATTTGCCAAATGACCTATGCCCCCACAACAAAAACACACCATATTCTGAGGACTAAATCCTCTTTTATCAGGGGCAAGTCGGCCTAGCTGCATGGGCTCCTCCTCAGAGGGGAGCGAGACAGGATGAGACCCCTGCATACTGAATGAGTCCGCACCATTGCCCCTAGACTGACAATGGCTGGACGGAGAGGTCTTGTTTCTTTCCCTTAGACGCCTGTCAAGGCGTACCGCCAATGACATGGCAGACTCTAAGGACGTTGGTCTCTCATGGAAAGCAAAGGCATCTTTCAAACCCTCTGAGAGACCATGACAGAACTGACTTCGGAGTGCAGCATCATTCCAGCCTGAATCAGCTGCCCATCTCCGAAATTCAGAACAATAAAGCTCCGCAGACAGTTTGTTCTGGCATAAAACACGTATGTTCGATTCTGCCAGAGCAACACGATCCGGGTCATCATATATCTGCCCCAGGGCCACAAAAAATCTTTCCACGGATCGAAGGGAGGGATCCCCTGATGGCAGCGAAAAAGCCCAAGTCTGAGCATTACCCCTGAGCAGGGAGATGACAATCCTCACCCTCTGTTCCTCATTACCAGAGGAGTGGGGACACAAACAAAAATGGAGTTTACATGCCTATCTGAAGCGAACAAAATTCTCACTGCCCCCGGAGAACGTTTCCGGAAGTGAGACCTTTGGCTCGCAACAGACTCCATGAGCCGCAGCAGAGCCCAATGTTTGTAGCTGAGTCACAGATTGACGGAGATCCGCTACTTCCAAAGAAAGACCCTGCATGCGGTCAACCAAGCCAGAAAGCGGATCCATGTCAACAAGGACGGTTTTGGTGGATTATAATGTCATGGCTGTTTAAGGGTAACCAGAGCATACACAGCAAGAAGAGCTACTGACCGGACCCAAACTAGGGAAGAGAAAGGGTGACCCCTGACAGACCCTCAACACTCTCTCTATGCTGCTAAAGCACATGCCCGGATCCAAATGGTGGAACGAGGCATGCCCGCGTACCTTAGACTGATGAGCCATGTAACCCCTACAATAGTGGAAGGGGCACGACCACCGATGCCCTGCTCAGAATATGGAGGGAACCGTGGCCACCTCAGATCCAGTCAGGAAATCACCAGGTACACAACAAAGTCTACACACTTAGCTGATGGAGCTGCAGCCGCAGAGAAGACGGATCCAAAGGCCGCTGGCAATATCCGGAGTGCTTGCAGCAGCAGAACACAGGTCCAGAGAACTAGTAGCTTAAGAAGTGAAGATACTCAAGGCAGAGCTACAACTGAAAAGAGAAATATAATCCACGCCCTGCAATAGGAGGAGGGGTGATTTAAAGGCAGGGAAATCAAATGCAGGAGAGACAGCTGGGAGTAAAGACCTCATCACAGGGGCGGAGAAACAGAACAGTGAGAACACCTCCAAACTCTAAGTGACATCATCACAGGGGTGGAGACACAGAGCTGTGAGAACGTCTCAAAGCTATGGTAGTGACATGATGATGATGAGGAGGAGCAGGAGATGGTTGCCTCTGCTACAGAGGGTGGTACCCATAGAAAGTTTATTCCACCTGTTCAGCACTGTTTAGCATGGATGGACCAAAGAGGAGGAGAAGATTGAGAGTCATCCTCCTGATGAGAACAGCGAAGTCTTGTCTGTTGGGACTCTGGCACACATGACTGACTTTATGTTATGCTGCCTTTCGTGTAACCCTCGAGTTATATGCATTATGGCCAACACCGATTACTGGTTGTTCACCCTTCTCGACCCCCACTACTAATAAAACTTCTCATCTCTCATTACTGTGGTGGAGAGGACTAACAAAATGGTGCAATACCAGAAGGTCCTTGTGGTAAAATTGCTCCAGAAATTTACAGCTGACAACGCTGGCGGCATAGTACGTAGTTCCTTCGGCAACCGAGGAGGTGAGATGAGGAGAACACACAGCAGTTCCAACAGAACTGCAGGGCAACACTCTCCAAGGCCTGGGACAGTTTCATGACACCCCGTCAGCACCCTCACCCTGATTCGCAGCCTACTGTCACAAGGAGAGAAAGGTTTTGGAAGATGGTGAAGGAGTACGTACCTCAGTGATCCATCTGTGCCTTACAACTATTGGGTGTCCAAGCTGGACACGTGGCATTCACTGGCGCTTTACATTTTGGAGGTGCTGGCCTGCCCTGCCGCCAGCGTTTTGTCAGAGCGGGTATTTAGTGCTGCTGGGTGCATAATAACTGATATGCATATCCGCCTGTCAACAGAAAATGCTGACAGATTGACTCAAAATAACCAAGGCCTGGATTGCCTTTGACTTCTCTACTCCACCAGATGAAAGCGGCTGAACATAAAGGCACTTTAAATGTGGCTTTTATGGTGTATTGAATACACTGTATTCCCATGCACCTCTTCCACCACATAAAAAAGGGTATATGGTTCATTCTTCCCTTTCTCGTCCTCCTCCATCATATCAACATGCATGTTTTAGAGGGTCAACTCAGCAGCAGACCCTCACCCCTAATGTTTTAGAGGGTCACAAGCAGGCCCTCGCCCATAATGTTTTAAATGGTCAGATCAGCAGCAGACCCTCACCCCTAATGTTTTAGAAGGTCAGATCAGCAGCAGACCCTTACCCCTAATGTTTTAGACAGTCAGCTCAGCATCAGACCCTCACCCCTATTTTTTTAGATGGTCAGATCAGCAGCAGGCCCTCGCCCCTAATGTTTTAGATGTTCAGCTCAGCAGAAGACCCTCACCCCTAATGTTTTAGAAGGTCAGATCAGCAGCAGACCCTCACCCCTAATGTTTTAGATGGTCAGCTTAGCAGCAGACCCTCACCCCTAATTTTTTAGATGGCCAGATCAGCAGCAGGCCCTTGCCCCTGCTAAGTTTTAAGGGTATTTTTTTTTCTCAGTGAACTCTTTCTATATATTAACCCATTGCACATTTTGCCAGTAATGGCAAACCAGTACCAAAACATGGGTACTGGGAACAACCCTGCAAGTAGGAGGAATGACCACCTCTACAAGGCATTATTGTAGTAGACACCAGAGAATGCAACAATCCTCCAATAGCACTTGGAATGAATGTCCATAGAAACTAGTATAGAGAGCTGCTTCAAGCACTACACAAGTCTATGCCTACAGTGTAAAGTAAAGAAATTCGTGGCACACCAGAGTCAATTTGATGCTTTTTTAATTGATTGATGTTCTACATCATTTCATATATTTTCATATATTCATATATATATATATATATATATATATATATATATATATATATATAGTTGGTACATCCGGATAGGAGCAAAATTTAAACTTGTATAATGTGTCCCAACGTTTCGGCCATATGTCTGGCCTTTTTCAAGGGATCTGTGGTTTTGTTTGCAGAGACCTCGGCCATAATTATAGAAAATATTCTGGTACTAATGCTATGCTTATTTTGTAAATTTGAGATTTTTAGCAAATACATTTTGCACAATAATTTTGCCAAGAATCTAAAATTTACAATATAGTAGCACTAGCACCAGAATATTTTCTATAACTATGGCATTATTGTACGTAATTTGTGTTTGCAGAGTGCTGTTGCATTGTGGGGGGTTTTTCTTCGTGTTTCTATCCATGGCGATGTGCACCTGCGCATTGGGATGTGCTGACTGACCCCCTTTTTCTTGCAGTTGTACCATAACCAAAGTACAGGAGGCCCCCCTCTTCATGGACTGTATTCCTCTGAGGATACTGTGGATATCATATACTTATTTATATACTGAGCAAAAATATAAACGCAACGCTTTCAGTTTTGCTCCCATTTTGCATGAGCTGAACTCAAAGATCTTAAACCTTTTCTACATACACAAAAGACCCATTACTCTCAAATATTGTTCAAAAATCTGTCTAAATCTGTGTTAGCGAACACTTCTCCTTTGCCTTATATTGTCCACAATAAAAGACCACGCTGAAATGTGCAGTTTTGCCTTAATTGGGGAGGGTCAGACATCCAGTCAGTATCTGGTGTGGACACCATTTGCCTCACGCAGTGCAACACATCTCCGTCACATAGAGTTGATCAGGTTGTTGATTGTGGCCTGTTGAATGTTAGTCTACTCCTCTTCAATAGCTGTGCGAAGTTGCAGAATATTGGCAGGAACTGAAACACGCTGTCGTATACGCCGATCCAGAGCATCCCAAACATGCTCAATGGGTGAAATGTTCGGTGAATATGCTGGCCATGCAAGAACTGGGATGTTTTCAGCTTCCAGAAATTGTGCACAGATCCTTGCAATATGGGGCCGTGCATTATCATGCTGCAACATGAGGTGATGGTCATGGATGAATGGCACAACAATGGGCCTCGGGATCTCATCACGGTATCTTTGTGCATTCAAAATGCCATCAATAAAATGCACCTGTGTTCGTTGTCCATAATATTACGCCTGCCCATACCATAACCCCACCGCCACCATGGGCCACTCAATCCACAACGTTGATGTCAGCAAATCGCTCAGACCCCGATGAGGATGACAAGCATGCAGATGAGCTTCCCTGAGATGGGTTCTGACAGTTTGTGCAGAACTTCTGTGGTTATTCAAACCGATTGTCGCTGCAGCTGTCCAGGTGGCTGGTCTCAGATGATCATAGAGGTGAACATGCTGGATGTGGAGGTCCTGGGCTGGTGTGGTTACACGTGATCTGTGGTTGTGAGGCCGGTTGGATGTACTGCCAAATTCTATGAAACACCTTTGGTAGAGAAATTAACATTCATTGCATGGGCAACAGCTCTGGTAGATATTCCTGGAGTCAGCATGCCAATTGCACGCTCCCTCAAACATTGCAACATCTGTGGCATTGTGCTGTGTGATCAAACTGCACATTTCAGAGTGGCCTTTTATTGTGGGTAGTCTAAGGCACATCTGTGCAATATTCGTGCTGTCTAATCAGCAGTTTGATATGCCACACCTATGAGGTGGGATGGATTATCTCAGCAAAGGAGAAGTGCTTACTAATACAGATTTAGACAGATTTGTGAACAATATTTGAGAGTAATGGGTCTTTTGTGTATGTAGAAAATGTATCAGATCTCTGAGTTCAGCTCATGCAAATGGGAGCTAAACCGAAAGTGTTGTGTTTATATTTTTGCCCAGTGTATCTGATGATAGAGAAAGTGCATCCCTTTAGGCAGGGAAAAGGAGAGACTGACCAGTCTGATTGAGAGAGAGAGAAGCTAGCCACCATATACCGTACAATCTCTGGGAACTACTTGAATTGACTGTAAAGACAGCATTTCATGTGAATAGAGCTGATTGGCTTCAGTAAGAAAAAGGGGATTTGTTATACCAACACCGGTCTCATCATTATAACACACTACATTTTTACAGCAAGGAGCGCCTGGCATCACGACAACCGGGACCCTGCCTCGCACTGTAAAACAGCAACATCAAGGGCACCTCAACCACCATCAGGCAGGAGAACCCCAGAACCAGAGTGTGACCGAAGGGAAGAACCAGTGCACAATTCCCGTCACTGCATTCCAGCTCAGGGGGCTTCAGGAAACCGTGAGTACAACAATTTTACCCATCCGGCCACCCACAATCGCATGCGACACGTTCTCCGCACTATTAGACAGTTAAAGGGGTTTTCCGGGATTTTTTATACTAATGACCTATCTTCAGGAAAGGTTATCAGTAGCTGATCTGTGGGGGTCAGCTGTTTGAGAAGGACCTGGTGCTCCTGTGAGTGCTGCTGCCTTCTTTCAGTTCACCAAGCACAGCGCCGTATATTGTATAGCGGCTGTGCTTGGTATTACAGCTCAGCCCTTTCACTTCTATGGGGTTGAGCGCAACACTAAGCACAGCCACCATGCAATGTATGGCGCAGTGCTCAGTGGTGCACCTAGCCTTTTTGGTGCCTTAAGTGAAAATTCTCTCCTAACATTACATATATTACTACAGAGGAACGGGGAAAGGAGATGCCTGTCCCCTGCCCCGCAGCACATTCATCTGTATCGCTGTCCTGAGGACGGCGATAAAGATGAATATAGAGATGAGCGCTTTCACAATAGAAGCACTTATCTCTCCCTGCCGCTGCCGTCTTTTATTTATTAAACCTGTTAAACCCTCACAAGTCTAGTGTTTTATTTATGATAACTTTGATCTTCTGTTGACGGGAAGAAGCCATAAGCCATCATGCCTTTCTGTGAAAAAATTCTGAGGATACCACTTGCTTACACAAAACTTTTTTGCGAGATTGCGCTGGCCGAGAACGGTCTTGTGAGATCTTGCTTCTTACCCGACAGCATAGAGAGGCAGTCATATACAACTAATAGCTGTTGCTAGGTAGCTATGTCCTTCCCTAGAACAAAAACTGTTTTCAAATCATAGATTCCTGCAAATTGTGCTGTTCTCTTGTTTGGGATTATCTCTACAGCAAGTAGTGGAGAGGCCAACCCGGAAGGAGGCCATTTTAGATTTAGTATTCACAAATGGGAATTTGGTATCTGATATTACTGTAGGGGAAAGCTTGGGATCTAGTGATCACCAGTCAGTGTGGTTTACTATAAGTACAGTGACTGAGTCACGCCACACAAAAACAAAAGTTTTAGAAAACTGACTTTTCTAAAATTAAAAAAAACGAGGATGACAGACAAATTTATAAGATTAGGCAGAGAGAGGCCAAACAAGTTATAAGAGCTTCTAAAGCACAGGCAGAAGAGAAATTAGCTAAGTCAGTGAAAAAAGATGATAAGACATTCTTCAGATACATAAATGGAAAAAGGAAACTAAAACAAGGAATTACCAAATTAGAAACAAAAGAAGGAAGGTATATGGAAGAAGATAAAGAACTAGCTGACTGCCTCAATGAATACTGCTGTTCAGTGTTTACAAAGGAAAATGAAGGAGAAGGACCTCAGTTAGGAAAGAAGACTAATGAATCTTTTGATGCATGTGTCTTTACAGAGGAAGAGGTTCTAAGTCAACTGTCTAAAATTAATACAAATAAGTCACAGGGGCCTGATGGTATACACCCAAAGCTATTAAAAGAGCTCAGCGGTGAACTAGCAAAACCATTAACAGATTGTTTAATATCATTTAATATTTATCAGCGAAATGTCTTTTTGCTGATGACACAAAGATTTGTAACAGGGTTGATGTTCCTGGAGGGATACACCAATTGGAAAAGGATTTAGGAAAACCAGAGGAATGGTCAAAAATCTGAAAACTAAAATTTTATGTTGATAAGTGCAAGATAATGCACCTGGGCGTAAAAAACCAAGAGCAGAATATAAAATCAGTGATACAGTCCTAACCTCAGTATCTGAGGAAAGGGATTTTGGGGTCATTATTTCAGAAGACTTAAAGGTAGGCAGACAATGTCATAGAGCAGCAGGAAATGCTAGCAGAATGCTTGGGTGTATAGGGAGAGGCATTACCAGTAGAAAGAGGGAGGTGCTCATGCCGCTCTACAGAGCACTAGTGAGACCTCATTTGGAGTATTGTGCACAGTACTGGAGACCATATCTCCAGAAGGATATTGATACTTTGGAGAGAGTTCAGAGAAGAGCTACTAAACTGGTACATGGATTGCAGGATAAAACTTACCAGGAAAGATTAAAGGACCTTAACATGTATAGCTTGGAAGAAAGACGAGACAGAGGGGATATGATAGAAACTTTTAAATACATAAAGAGAATCAACAAGGTTAAAGAGGAGGGAATATTTAAAAGAAGAAAAACTGCTACAAGAGGACATAGTTTTAAATTAGAGGGGCAAAGGTTTAAAAGTAATATCAGGAAGTATTACTTTACTGAGAGAGTAGTGGATGCATGGAATAGCGTTCCTGCAGAAGTGGTAGCTGCAAATACAGTGAAGGAGTTTAAGCATGCATGGGATAGGCATAAGGCCATCCTTCATATAAGATAGGGCCAGGGGCTATCCATAGTATTTAGTATATTGGGCAGACTAGATGGGCCAAATGGTTCTTATCTGCCGACACATTCTATGTTTCTATGTTTCTATGTTATACCTTCAGAATAAATTCTCATTTGCTTCCTCAGAGGCAGGTGGTTCAAGGCTCTGTAGCCAATGAACATAGCTACCTTTTTCAATATCCATCCAGGCTGTTTTCTGCTTCCTCTCACTTCTTTAACCACTGAATATTCAGTGCAGACCTTTCTGTATGGGGGACATGTAGTAGCCCCATTTAGCAACGAGCTACCATGGCATGTTAACTCTTGTCAGCCTATAGTAGGAAACGCATAATACTATATTTCCCACCCAGAATTAACCTTTTTAGCAGTGAACTAACATGACACTACACTATTAACAATTAAATAAATTACATAATTTGAAATTTGAAAATCAAGTTGTCCGGGAATACATCACTTCTTACAGTTTCTAGCAGCTTGCCTCCCATATTTAAAAGGATTATACTTACCTGATCCTCACTGCTCTGGTCCTCTTTGCTGACTCCCATGTCTCCATCTCCCAGTACAGGCTTTGTTTCCTTTTGTTCTGGCATGGTCACCTGATCCTATTCAGCCAACTGCTAGCTTTAGCAATGATTTGTCTACAAGAGACACTTTACTATTGAAACTAGCAGAGGAAGAAAACAAACCCCAGACAAGAAGATGGAGACACGGGAGCCAACGCAGAGGACCTTAGAATAAGGGGGGAAAGAAAAAGTATGATCCTTTCCATATGGGAGGAAACCTGCCGGCAAATGTTTGAAGGGATTTATTCCTGGCTAACCCCTTTAAAGGAGTTTTCCAATATGGGACATTTATGACATGTTAATAGAATAAGCACTAAATGTCTCATAGGTGTGTGTTCCACCTCTGGGACCCACTCCTATCTCAAGAACAGGGCTCTGGTGTAAATGGAGAGCAAGCAGAGGGACCTGATTTTTGGAAGTCCTATGGGAATGGAGAGGACTAGTGTTGATCACGAATATTCGAATTTCGAATTTTTATCGCGAATATAGGTACTTCGAAAATTCGCGAAAATTTCGAATATAGTTATATATATTCGTAATTTCGAATATTCGATTTTTTTTTTTTTCATTTTTTTTTTTTTATTATTTTTTTTTTTTTAAATCAGTACACATGATCCCTCCCTGCTTGTAGCTTGTGGGCCAATAAGAAGGCTGCAATATACTTGACTTTAGGAGTAGTAGTGTTTGCGAATTTTGCTCTATATTCGTTTTTTCGAATATTCGCTATATAGCTATATATTATTTTTAGAATATTCCGAATATTCGAAAAAACGAAGTTATAGCAATATAGCGAATATTCGAAAAAAAATCGAATATAGAGCAATTTAGCTAATATAGTGCTATAATCTTCTTTGTCTAGTAGTTGTAAGTTGAAAAATTCGCAATAAAAATTCGAATTCGAAAATTCGAATTACGAAAATTCGCATATTATACAATCATTACCATGCCGATTTTTCAAGTAAAAAAATAATCGCGAATTTTCGAATTTTCGAATATTCGCGAATATTCTAAAAATATTCGCGAAATATCGCGAATTCGAATATGACCCCTGCTGCTCATCACTAGAGAGGACACCATGCACGTGCAGTGTGCTCTCCATCAGGGCCGGCCTTTGGGCTGTGCGGGCTGTGCGGCCGCACAGGGCGCCATAGCAACAGGGGCGCAGGGTGGCCGACAGCCCGCCGCAAACTAACTAAGTCTACTTACTACTTAGTTGCGGCCGCCGGCTGACCAACAGGTGCTGAAAGTGCGCTAAGCACGGACTATTGGAAAGAGTGAGCTCCGCTCTGCTGCCTGGCCTGCTTGTCTCTTTAACAGAGCAGACCAGTGGCTCAGGCTGCTGGAGTGTGACGCAGCTCCCGCACAGGCACGTCTTCCTTCACTTTTAACGTTGCCACTGAGCTCCGCCCCCAGGTCCCCAGAGAGAAGAAGGAGCGAGCCCGAACACCAGCCAGCAGCCACAGCAGACTCAGTCTCTGCCAGGGAAGACCCACGACACAGCCTGAGGCTGAGCCAAGTTCCAACAGAAGTTACAGCCACAGGTATTTGGTAGTACAAAGATAACAACTCATCTGCCACTGGCCTATGATGGAGTGGGAGAAATGGGGGTGGGGGGGGCGACAGAAGGAGAGATGTGCTGCTGCTGCCACTGGCCCATGGAGGGGAGAAATGTGCCATTGGGGGGGGGGAGGCTCATAGAGGACAGGGGGACAGTGTGTGCTTTCTTGCTACTACATCAACCCCCCCCTCAGGGATTTTGGGGGCCATTAAGGGTTGGACTTTAACTCCTCGCTGCTGATATTGAGTATGCCGCCAATCATATTCCCCTCCCCCCAGCACATCAGTTACCTTTAGGAGGGGGGGGATATGATTGGTGGCTATGTGCACACTCCGCATCATCCAACCCCTAATGCCCCCCCAAAATGCCCGGTGGGGGGGTATGACAGGCAGGAGGAGCGATGTGTATGCGGGCCCTTGCCCTGCACTCGCTCAGCTGTGCTCACATACATATCGTGCCCTGTGTCCACTGTCCTGTGTCCACTCATCTAAAGCCTGGCATAGCCCAGCTATGCCCGGCTTTACCAAAGCAGACAGGCAGGAGCCGTGTGGTGATCATATTTATTGTATGTATGTGTGTGTGTGTGTGTGTCCGTCCCTATGTGTGTGTGTGTGTGTGACTGTCCGTCCCTGTGTGTGTCTGTCCCTGTGTGTCACCATCACCATGCCCACAGTGTTCCTATGTCTTGACGCAGCTGCATCAGGATGTTCTGTCCGGGGCAAGAAGAAGAAGGAGGAAGAGGAGTCAGCGCCAGCATGGAGTCCGTGCGACAGACACAGGGAGGCACCTAAAGACGAAGGTAACACTTCTACATGATCTACACTAGTGTTATCTGTGGTATTACATAGGACTGCAGGTAACACTACCACATTATTCAGCACTAGTGTTATCGGTGGGTTTACATAGGACTGCAGGTAACACTACCACATTATCAGCACTAGTGTTCTCTGTGTTTTTACATAGGACCGGAGGTAACAACACTACTACATTTTCGGAAATCAGAGAGCCATCACTGTGTTATCTGTATTCAGAGAGCTATGTTATTTGTGGTGTTACATAGGACTGCAGGTGACATCTACTACTACGGGGGGGGGGGGGTGCCACAAGGTTAGCTCGCACAGGGCGCCTGAACACCTAAGGCCGGCCCTGCTCTCCATTCATGACTAGGCCCAGTTCTTGAGATAGGAGCAGGTCCCAAAGATGGGACTCATTCTTATTGGCCATTTATGGAATTTTTTATCAATATGTTTTTAATGTCCAAAATGGAAATACCCCTTTAATTATTCAATTATTCATCACAATTAGTTTTTTCTTCCTATTTTTTTTTCCTTTCTTTGAGATATTATACTATGATATCTGAACTCAAGTATTTGCCTTATGTAGAATATATTGCTATTCATCGAGATAAAACAGAAATTAAGTTGAGGTGTAGCTACCTGTATAGGGAGTGCAGAGGTAGCGGTCACACCCAACTCCTGATGTCTAAGGGGTCCCAGTGATCCTGCTGTTACATAATAACACACCAGCATTATAAATAGCATGGTAGATAGGGGCCCTGTCACAGATTTTGCATTGGGACCCAGATATGCCTCTGGGTGAACTGTCTAGATCTGCCTGGGTGAACTGCCAGGGTTCTCTGCAACACACTCTTCGCGTATAATGTGTCAAGTAGAATGCGTGTAATACAAATGTACCAGGAGCAGCATTTTCTGGATTTCCTGCGGACTATTATGATGGATAACACAATAAAAGGAAAAGAAACACTTGTTATTTTAAAGAGATAACACAGGGAGTATAAATCTTTTTTCCATAGGCTATTGAAGCTGTGAGTTGTCTTCATGTAGTTTCTGGACATGTATTATTCACTAAGTGCTGGGATATAAATGGTAAATTGTTGTCGTTTTAGAGTCAATGTTCCAGTAAACATTGTAAATGCAACATTTGTGTATAGCCATCATTTAACTGATGATGAGCCTCTACTGTAAGGATTTATTTTTGTTCTGAGATTATTTTTACTGTTCCAGGCGTATTCTAGTTTTGGCAAAGAATTGTTAATACAACTTATGCGTCAATTCCTCACAGTTTTCAATATTTCTGCTTGCTGTCATAATCTATGCAAACTCTATGTGATTTTAAATATTTTTGTGTTAAAGGGGTTGCCCGACCAATATCAGATCGGCGGGAATCCAACACCTGGCACTTCTGCTGAGCTGTTTGAAGAGAGGCCAGCGCTCATTGCCTTCTCTGCTCTGTTTACCTTCTTGCCGTAGCAAATGTGAGCAGCTGTAATTACAAGTATGGCATCCCCATTCACTTCTATGGGACAGCTATATCTGTTCAAGTGAACACTACAGAGGCATCCCATAGGAGTGAATGGGGGCAACATGCTTGTAATTACACCTGCTCACCGCTGCAATTGCTGCGGCGAGCAGGAAAGCAGGGCAGAGAAGGCAGTGCTCTCGGACCCCTGCCAATCTGATATTGATGATCTATCCTGAGGAAAAGGGACAACCCCTTTAAAAAAATACTAAAATATTATACCAGTGATACCTTTATTGGCTAAAAATAAAAAATAAGATAACATTTTGTTTGCAAGCTTTGAGAGCACAGAGGCACCTTTGTCAGGCAATATACAAATGATTGACTGTGAGAAAGGCACAACCCTTAATAGATGTTTCAGACATTTGTTCATGAGGTGATACATCATCAAGACAAGAAAGCAACAAAACTGTGGTTATTGTTACAGATGAACAGGCAATAAGGGTTAAGACTTAGGAGACTTGCACTTAGTCTAATGGGGAAGGGTGTCATAAATCCGGGTGTCAGGTTCAGTCTACTTTTTAGTAATTGGAATACTGTTATAAATTAGAATTCCCATATTTTTCTATCTCTGCTGGACTGAAAATTGCCTTTCAGTATTTAGACATTTAGGCGGACAATAATATGACATGTTCAATTTTTTTTTTGCAGACCCATTGATATGAATGGTTCTGTATACGGTCCGCAAAAAAAATGGAATGGACACGAAAGAATATACGTTTGTGTGCATGAGCCCTTAAGTTGATGATACTATGGCCTGGTCCACAGAATTGTTTCCCCACAGGTGTGTCCAATTTTTCTTTTATAGTGTGCCTATGTAAATTCATCCTAGAATGGAAATTCTGCATGGTTTCTCCAATAAAGATGCTATCATTGGGGCACTTTTTGCATTGTGTCATGTGCACCGCATTGGAGGATGCACATGAGAAGGTGCTAGTGATTTTGTAGTCCTGTTGTGAGTTGGGTATATGGATAGTGTCTGTTGATAAGTTGTGGCTACAGGTTTTGCATCTTTTACTGTTGCAGAGGAATATGCCCATCTCAGATGGTGATGAAAAGGCACCTCTGACCAGTAGGCTCCTTAAAGGGACACTGACAGGCCGAATAAGCATAATTAGCTGTATATATGTATGCACAGGTCTTCTATTGTGTAATAAAAACATATAAGTCTAACCCCTGTCCACCTTATGAATACTGTAAAATGATGTTTTATAACCTGATAGAATTGCTCGTCTTTCTGCCCAAGGGACGGCGTTTCAGCTTTACTTCTGCCCAGGCAGCCTCCCCCCAACCGCCGTTCTGAAGCGCCGCCCAGCTCATCAATATTCATTTCGCTGGGCGGCTTCTGCTGTCCCCGACGTTCCGAGATCCGGCACCCTCACTGGCCGGGATCACATCGCACCTGCGTCCCCTCTGCTTTGAGGCCGCTTCAGCCTCTGCGTTCTGTGACTGCGACGGGCACTTTTCTCAGCAGCGCAGAAGCCGCCCAGCGAAGTTAATATTGATGAGCTGGGCGGCGCTTCAGAACGGCGGTTGGGGGGAGGCTGCCTGGGCAGAAGTAAAGCTGAAACGCCGTCCCTTGGGCAGAAAGACGAGCAATTCTATCAGGTTATAAAACATCATTTTACAGTATTCATAAGGTGGACAGGGGTTAGACTTATATGTTTTTATTACACAATAGAAGACCTGTGCATACATATATACAGCTAATTATGCTTATTCGGCCTGTCAGTGTCCCTTTAAGTTTGGTGGTTGTTTGAAGGAGAAGAGAGTTTGATGCTGGAAAACATATTTTATTCTGTTATGTTTGTGCAAAATTGTTGGAGATCATTTACGTATGTGTAAGGTATTCCAATATATATATATATATATCTTAATAAATCAACAATTAATTCCCCAAGAGAAATAGACCCTTTAAATTACAGTATTTATTAATAATCATTAAAACCTAATGCCCAAACTATGGTTAGGGTACAATGCCAGTCAATCATATACAGAAACAAAATAGATGACGAGGTGTAGTGAGGAACGAGTACGGGGTCACCAGGGAGGGAAAAAACTTACCTTAAGTGTCACCCTATCGTGCCCGTCAGCCCAGAGACGAATCCTGATGGTGGAGACTCTGTCCTCGTGCCTCAACTGTTATGCCCTTGATGGCCCTAACAATAAAGAGAAAAAGATCCCCCATCGAGGGCTATCTGTGATTTTGGGTAGCTGAGAATGAGCTGGATGGTTGGATGGAAATCGCTGATGTTTTTTTGCAAGGCCAGCAGCTCATCAGAGCTTGTCCAGACTAGTAGAAGGTCATCAATATACCGGAAATATGCTAGAGGTTTTGTCCTGCATGTTGATATAAATTTCTCCTCCAGTTTAGCCATAAACAGTTTATCATACTATGGTGACATTTAACTGCCCATGGCGCTTCCCATACATTGAAGGTATATGTTATTTGCAAATGAAATGTAATTATGGTGGAGCACATACCTGATTAGTTGTAAGGTTGGTTCTGTGGATAGGTTGTTCTTTTGAAGATAGTGCTGGTATCTGACTATGCCATCCTCGTGCGGGATGTTGGAGTATAGTAACTCTATATCCATGGTTGCCTATATTGCACCCTTTGGAATGTCCATAGTGTCCTGGACATAACTGGGTATTTGTTTAACCATTTGTTCATGTTTTCTACCCAGCCAGAAATATTCTCAGGTATTGTTCCAATACCAGAAATAATGGTTTTCCTGGGTTACCTTCTTTGTGTATTTTAGGTAACATGTAAAAGGTGGCAACTTTGGTATTGTCCGGTATCAGGTCCTCCCCCTCCACATTAGATTAACTCCAAGTCTCCTTAATTCCTAAGTCTCAACCCCTATTGCATGTCCCTCTGTAACAATAACTGCAGTTTAATTGCTCTTATATCCTATTCTCAGGATGTGTCATTAATATCAGATCAGTAGGGTCCGGCACCCAGCACTTCTACCAATCAGCAGTTTTAGACTGTAACTGTGTGTATGCGGTGTGTGCAACAATGAAGAATTTTAGACATTTTTTTCTGTTCATCCTGCAAGAGAGCATGCAAGAGTGATCTATATGTAGTATCCCAGACCTGGGGGTACTGCAATTCTGTAAATGGTTTGATATAATGTTATATTGTAATGTTATGCATTGTTTTTATGTGTTTGGTGTCATGTGCCGGAGACCCAAGGCAGACCTCCAAGACGTCATGCAAACAGGACACATGCAGAACAGACCAAGTACCAACAGAATATTTTTTTACACATGTAATAAATGAACTTGACAGTAACAATATATGCAGGTTAGGCAATAGTGGTAGACCTACCACAAAACCAAGTTCACCGGCAGACCAGAGGCTAACCCAGAGAGCGGAGAGCTAGTGAGCCCTGTTCTTCACAGAGCCCCTGGTGATGGGGATGAACTGGGCCGAGGGCTCACTGGTCCCGATACACTTGGCTACTACCTGCAGAGAACCACACTGGTGAAACCACCAGCAGAAACAGACAACAGAACTGGAACCCCTTCGTGAAAGGGCTTCTTGGTTCTCTGGAGGGAGGATCTCTAGTCTGTGTGCAGCTCTGCCTGAGACAACAAGACAAACAGGAAACCGCACAGAAGAAGATGCCTGGATCCTATGTGGAATGAAAGCATGGCAGTCTCAGGCAGAGCTGCACACAGGCTAGAGATCATCCCTCCAGAGAACCCAGAAGCCCTTTCATGAAGGCAGGACAAACATGGGACAGGAACAGAAGCAGTAAGGCACTGCCAGACAGACATGGAACAGACAACATCAGAAGCAGTAGGCACTGCCAGGCAGGACATAGGACAGGATCATAACCGTTTAGCACAGCCAGACTATCAGACACAGTTAGAGCACTGCTAGGCTAAACATGGACAGAGTAAAAAAAGGCACAGAACAGGTACAGAAGAGCAGACAAGGCAAGGACAAGGATATAACATCAACACAGAACAGGTACAGAGAACAGACAAAGCAACAACAACAACACGTTACCAGGCGATAAACCACAAACAAGGGTAGATGGCAAAACCCCCTGGGTCATCAGCAAGGGGCTACACCCAGTAAGGAACAAGACAGACTCACCTACTGGGTGAGCAGAAAGGTTCTACACCCAGCAAGACACAAGATAGACTGACCACAAGCCCCACAGCTCACAGATAGATATAGCTGCCTAACGAGGGCACCTGGTAATCCACACCCAGAAACAGATCAGGGGACATTATACCCATCAGAACCAGGAGTACCAGAACCATAGAACAAACAATACAGGCCACAGCTCACACACTCCACCGCAGCCAGCACGTAGTTCCACGCAACAAGCAGACACAAGTGTCAGCCTGTAGACAGTACATGAGAGAGCCTGTAGCCAGCCTACACGGCAACTGTGACAAGAACTGCACAGAGATGCAGACACGGGGAGTGCGAACATTCACAGGCAGCAGTTCACACAAGACACCGCAGCCAGCATGCAGCTCCAAGCAACCAGCATACACAGGTTTCAGCCTTCAGCTAGTACACAAGGGAGCCTATAGCAAACCTGCATGGCAACAGTGATAAGAATTGCACAGACAAGCATGGAGTACACACATACACGTGCATGGTCCACACAAGACACCGCAGCCAGCACGCAGCCCCGAGCAACCAGCATACACAGGAGTCAGCCTGCTGCCAGTACGCGAGAGGGCATGCAGCCAGCCTACACAGACAAAACTCTTACAGTGAACAACACCGTGACATTTGGCAATTTGTTCCGTTAAGAATATGGATGGCAAGGGTTAGCAAGGAACAGGACTATCCACCCTGTTCCTCACTTCTTGGTAGGAGGGGGAGTTCCTGTCAAGAGAGGGAGGGGAGAGAAAGCTGACGACAGAGTTCCTGCTCCCAAATAGGATTCTCCATAGAGATCTGCTTACTCCAAACCTCAAGTAAAGTCTTGAGATGCTAGACAGCATAGTGAACTTCTACAACCAACATTAAAGACACTGATGCAAGGTGAGGGACTACAGCAAAGACATCTATCATGCAGAACATCACTAGGCCAATATGCCCTAAGTGCTAAACTGCCACCTTCCAACCTGCTTCCACAATCCTTACTTGTGCCAGAGAAGTTTTGCACTTGAAATCTGCTGCTACTGAATGTATTTAAAGTTTTATGTTGCATTTAGCAAAAAGACTTTATTGCTTTTAATTCTGGCCCCATTCTTCAGACTTACATTTCCATTGCACTAATCCCAAGGGAGCTATGGCCTGAGGGAAAACAACATCTCATTAGGACCACTACCACACTTGTCCTCTGCACCAGCATCTCCATGGCTCCCTGAATATAGAAAAGGGTAGATTGTCTTAATTGCACCAAAAAGTGCGCAAAATTTTTGGTGCAAAAATCTGGTGTAAAATATTGGCATAAAGTAAGTCAACTAATAGGTATTGAACTTTAACTAGACAGTCTAGAGGTGTGCCCGATTTGTCATCCGGTATCAACTACTTTATTAAATCAGTGAAGACATTGTTCCAAGTTACATCTATGTCTGCTTGATGTCTTCTGCCATCCTAAATGTGGAGACAAAAAGAGCATTCAGCAAAAAAGATATTCTCTGAAAGGTCTGACTCCCCCTACACATTTAGTTTAGTAAAGCATCTGCTGATAAATATCCCTTTCTTAAATCTGAAAAGTGAAAATTGCGACGCAGCACTCCATTCAGTAGGACCTTTCACTTTACATTGTATATATACCCCCTGTGTGCCTAATTCTATTTGTGTCTTGCGATCTGAAGAAGAGGATTGTTATCCTGAAACACATGGCACCTATCCAAAAAAGAGTGATCTTCTCCATGTCACTTGACTGATGCTGACTTCATTTATATCCAAAAGAAAGGGAAGAACAGTATCCTGGTGTTTGGTGGGAATTTTCGTTGCACTATACCCCTTCAGAAATTTGTCACATAAGGATGTAGTATGTAAAAGAACATTGACATTCCACAGTGTATTGGATGGAATCCGCAATAAGTCAGTCACTGTTCATAAGCATACTTCATATCACACTTTAAAGGAGATGACTAATGGTGAAGTGCTTTGTTGTGGCTAAAAACTGCAGAAACACCATTGTCATCTTTAATAAATTGGCCTCCTTCTTCACGTCTTTTTCTAGGTGCACATGGAAATACTTGAAGTCCTGTAAGACATCATTCACTCTTAAATGACTCACTGATAATACACTTCCATTCAGCAGCACAGGCTTTTCCAGCACAATCCTATATCAGATTTCATCTATCGCTCCTCTCAGCTCTTCATCTTTAGACACAAAGTATAAGAAAACCAATTATTTAAAGAGCGATCCATGGACACTTGAAATTCACTTCTAGAATGTATTTGTTCCTAATAAAAAAAAGAAAGAAAAGTTTAAAAGCATCTGTTCTCTTCGCTGGCTGTGCACCTGCTTTTTGCAGAGTATATTTCTAAGTGCTATTAAAAGAGTGCAGCTTTCGGGATGAAAATTTGTCTGTAGTATCGGAATTCACTAATTGGGATTGTTAGACCCCTCTGGGCATCCACTGTTAAGGAGAAAACTGTGAGCCGAGTTTAATTATTATCGCCAACAAATCTTCATCCTTCCTTACAAAAACATTAAGTGCTATGGTTTACAAAACCCAATTTCAAATACCCTATTATAACACTGTGAGTTAATAGATGGGGTCCCCCATTTGGGACCTTCATCTATTTACAAGAAAGGAAAGCAGATTTTTTTTTATTTTATTAATATGTCTGTGAATTACAATATTTTTAAAGGGAGCATGTAATACTTCATACCCCTGTGGTGGAGTTGCAGGGGAATTAAAGTGAACACTTGCTCCAAGACTTCCACGCAGACTAAATCTGATCGATAAAGGTCCCAGCAGCAAGACAGTTAGTAATCTGTTTATTGTCAGGGGACGCGTCTGACAAAAAAAATAAAAAATGTCCAAAGTGGACAAACTCTGTAATAAAGGACTTAGTAGCCATCTTACAGTATATCTATAAGCAGCCATTTTGTGTATATGATCAACCCTATAGCTGCAACCTAACTTTGACTAGATTATTTGATTAGATAATTCTAATGGTGAAGCAAAAAACATACTTACCTATAGTATCATTTTATTGAGGCTGTCATGCAAACCGGATTGCTAACAGGCAGGGTTTACGCTGTTTTAAAAAGATATTTAAAGATGTTTTCCGAGGAGATAATTCGAAAATAAACAAACCAAAAAAAGGCATAAAGGGTCAAAAATTACATAAGAAACATTATTGACCTCCATTGATTGCCCACTGCTGCAGTTCACCGATTCCTGTGCTTGAATGACATACTGTGGAAATGCCAGGAAATACCTGCCCAGCCAAAGACTGGTCTTACCGTGGGCCGCCTCAGCCAGTGACTGGCTGAGTCGGCCTTTTTGTAACTTGTGTTGATCGCAAATATTCTAATCACACATTTTTATCGCGAATATCGGCACTTCGAGAATTCTTAAAGATGTAGAATATACTGCTATATCTTCGAATATTCTAGATTTTTTTTCATCAGTACTCACTGCTTCTTGCTTGTGGGCCAATGAGAAAGCTGCAATATCTTTGTCTGAGCTTAGCAACATCCCTAGCAACTAATAGGAAAATAGCCTACCCTTTACTATATAAGAACCTCCCTAGCAGCCATTTTCTGCTGTTTTTTGCAGTTCTGAGAGAGACAGCAGTGACATTGCTGTGCTCTGTGCTTTCATCTTGATCCTATTCCTTATCCAATTACATTAGATAGTTAGTTAGCTCCTATATATAATACAGATAGTTAGATTGTTAGTGTAGGTTAGATAGTGATATAGTGTAGCTGATAGGTTTCAGTGCAGGGTGTTAGGTAGTGTGATAGGAATTACTGTACTGTGCATTTTCTCCAGTCTCAGGAAACTTCTAGCAGTTTGAAAAATGTAGCAAAAGTGAGTGTCGCCTGTATTGAGCGTGCAATACGTGCATACTACATTGCTGATTTCCGCAATCAAGAAAATAATGACTGGAGATCACTAATTCTAGAATTTGCGAATTTATGACTAATGTTCCACCAAAAATGTGTGTAATATCGTGAAAACAAATATTGCTCATGCTGCTCATCACTATTGGTAACAACTTTGGCTATTTGCAAGACTGCAGAACTTAACTTTACCTATAGAAGTAATTTACCTGGATGCATGAAAAGATATATGTATGAAGCATATATCAAACAACACATAAATAATTATAAACTCATCGGCAGAAAAAAGGAAGAGAAAGGCAGTGGATGTGGGAGATGGAGTCCAGCAATGTAACAGATACATAATAACATAGTAACATAGTAGATAAGGCTGAAAAAAGACATTTGTCCATCCAGTTCGGCCTGTTATCCTGCAAGTTGATCCAGAGGAAGGCAAAACAAAAACCTGCAAGGTAGAAGCCAATTTTCCCCACTTTAGGGGAATAAAAAATTCCCTGGATCAACGACCCCTCTCTAGTAGCTATATCCTGTAATATTATTACACTCCAGAAATACATCCAGGCCCCTCTTGAATTCCTTTATTGTACTCACCATCACCACATCCTCAGGCAGAGAGTTCCATAGTCTCACTGCTCTTACCGTAAAGAATCCTCTTCTATGTTTGTGTAAAAACTTTCTTTCCTTCAGACGCAGAGGATGTCCCCTCGTCACAGTCCTGGGGATAAATAGATAATGGGAGAGATCTCTGTATTGGACCCTCTCGAACTCTGCTATGTCTGCCTTGTTCACAGGAACCCAGAACTGTACACAGTACTCCATTTGTGGTCTGATTAACGATTTGAAAAGTGGTAGGACTATGTTCTTTTATTCCCATACGGTATGTACCTCTCACATTAAGATTTTAGGATGCTTTCAAAGATATCCTATTTTGTGGCTGTATTTTTATTTTTGACGACTTTGTCCTAGTTAGTTAGGCGTATGGCCTCTCTTGGTTGGCTACATTTAGCTTTTTTTAAGTTTGGCATTTTTGTTCCTCCCTGTAGAAATGCTCTTTTGAATAATAATTGGAAGGTTATATTACTTTATGGTTACTATTTCCCAGGTGTCCCCCAACCTGCACATCTGTTGTTCTGTCAGGTCTATTGGTTATTACTAAGTCCAGTATGGCTGTCCCTCTAGTCGGGTCCTGAACCAGTTGGGAAAGGTAATTGTCTTTGGTTTTTGCCAATAACCTGTTTCCTTTATGAGATGCACAGCTTTCAGTTTCCCAGTCTATATCTGGGTAGTTGAAGTCCCCCATAATAACCACCTATGATTTGCTGCCTCGTCTATCTCGTTTAGTAGTAGATTTTCTGTGGACTCTGGTATATTAGGTGGTTTATAATAAACTCCTATTAGTAATTTATTATTGTTTTTAGCTCCATGTATCTCTACCCACAGTGACTCCACATGTTCATGTCCTTCACTTATATCTTCCCAGAGTGTGGGCTTTAGACAGGACTTTACATAAAGGTAGACTCCTCCCCCTCTCTGGTTTCGACAATCCTTTCTAAACAGACTGCAACTTTGCACATTAACGGCCCAGTCATAGCTATCATCCAGCCATATCTCAGTTATTCCCACTATGTCATAGTCCTCCTCACACATCACTAATTCCAGTTCCCCAGTTTTATTAGTCAGGCTTCTGGCATTAGTATGCATACATTTGAGAGGTTTATGTATATTTTTTACCCTACACCTTTTCTTCTGAACTATTCTAGTCCCTCTTCCATTCCTCCCCCAGTCCCACTACCTTGCTGCCGGTCTCTGTCTGCATTATCTTCCCCTCCGATAATGTAATTACCCTCCCCAGTCCCTAGTTTAAACACTCCTCCAACCTTCTAGCCATCTTTCTCCCCAACACAGCTGCCCCTTCTGCATTGAGGTGCAGCCCATCCCTACGATAGAGCCTGTAGCCGATAGAAAACTCGGCCCAGTTCTCCAGGAACCCAAACCCCTCCTTCCTACACCAGATCTTGAGCAACTTGTTAATCTCCCTAATCTCCCACTGAGTTTCTTGTGTGGCCCGTGGTACAGGCAATATTTCGGAAAATACTACCTTTGATGTACAGAAAGACTGAAAAAATATAGGTTACAGAAATAAAAGCAGAAACTGACCCTGAACTGCTATGTCTAACAGACTTGAAAAGTTACCAAAAATAGAGGAAATAGAGAAACATGGATATATGTTATGCCTAGATCTATTATTGTTTCTCAGCACAATACATATCACTTCTCAATGTAATTAATAGTGTACTATCCAATAATCTATATACTGTACCTTGTCTTTTGACATATTTTCACATGGTGCTGTACTGCCTGGTGGCCTAGATGCTGTGCCTGTGAGTTGGTGGGGCCCAGTGTCAAGGGCTTGCTCTGACAGCAGGGGTGCTGTTGGACTGCTGGGCCATGCCACCTGATTGTGTGGTCCGTGCTGTGCCAAATTAGATTAGATACTGTGGTAATGTGGACAGTGCGGGAAGGCCTGTGTATCCTACCCAGATACCTCAGCTGGGTGAGATAACTCAAATCCGGATAGCTGCTGTGATCTCAGCATAGTATAGTTTGCTGAGATAGTTTTGTATCCATTTTCTTCTGGGCTGGATTTTACTTGGATTGGCGGAGAAGGTTTGGTAGTGGGATCTGCCAGTCCACAACCTTCTGGCACAGGTATTCCCTTACACCTGAGGTGATCACAGGTGAGGCCTGCTCTAATCAAGGAGGCATAAAACCAACCCTCTGTGTGTTAGTCAGGGGGAAAGAAAGGCTGAGGAGAAGTGAGAGAAAGACTTAGGAAGACAGAGTTTAGGGGGCTTAGCGACATCTGCGGAGAGAGGGTCGCACAACCAGAATCAGGCGGACTTCTAGGCCACAATCCGCCAAAGGTACTGATGTTGTTGTAGTTACAGCCTGGAGGCTGCTGGACTGTTTGGGCTGAGAAAGCCACATCTGATCACATGTGTGAACTGTGTTCTTTAGAGGTGAGTCAGGGAAATAATTATATATTAGTTAGTGCTTAGAAGGGCAGGAGTTATTTTGGTTGATGTATCGTGCTAAAGTGCTAGAAAATAAAGCATCATTTGGACTTCAATTTGGTTGTCTGCGAGAAATCTGTGATTGAGACCCCCTGAGACAGAGCAATTCCTTACAATACCTACTGGTAGAGGCAACCATGATGTGGAGAGTGAGCTCATGCATTTTGATCAAAATATATACAAATGCCTTGTGTACAGTATGTTGATTTATTGAGCTGTATACTATTATACCAAAGAGAAATGTGAATTGGGCTGAGATGTAATAATAGATCAATGCTTAGCATGTAGATGTGTCATTCAGGTTTTTTTTTGTACTGTAATTGTATTAGTCTTAAAAAATGACAGAAAATCTAAACACAAACTGCAAAAAGAAAGCTTAAAACCTACTATTTATTTTCATTATATGAATTGTATCTGGCATCTTTTTTAGTAGTTTTCTCTTCTGTATTCTAGATTTTCTAATTTTCAGTCTTTCCAGATCTGGTGGTTGGAGTCCAGTTCAACCCACTCCCCACAGAAAGTAGAGGAAAATCTGCTTCTTAAATTTCTCACACTCACCCAGAAGCAGCCATTGAACCATGGATTACATTACAGAGAAGCACATACAGTCATGTTAAAAAATTAGGACACCCTTTGAAAGCATGTGGTTTTTTGTAACATTTTTAATAAAAGGTTATTTCATCTCCGTTTCAACAATACAGAGAGATTAAAGTAATCCAACTAAACAAAGAAAACTGAAGAAAAGTCTTTTCAAGATCTTCTGTAAATGTCATTCTACAAAAATGCCTATTCTAACTGAGGAAAAAGATAGGACACCCTCACATGTATTCCCTCTTAAATTGGCTCAGATCTCACACAGGTATATCACACCAGGTGCACATAATTAGTAGATCGTTACTCTGCATGTTGAATGAGGCTTGCCCTATTTAAACCTCAGACATTTAGTTTGGTGTGCTCCTGACTGTTGAAGTGAGAGTGAGCACCATGGTGAGAGCAAAAGAGCTGTCAGAGGACTTCAGAAAAAAGATTGTAGCAGCCTATGAGTCTGGGAAGGGATTTAAAAAGATCTCAAAAGATTTTGAAATCAGCCATTCCACTGTCCGGAAGATAGTCTACAAGTGGAGGGCTTTCAAAACAACTGCCAACATGCCCAGGACTGGTCGCCCCAGCAAGTTCACCCCAAGAGCAGACCGCAAGATGCTAAAAGAGGTCTCCAAAAACCCTAAAGTGTCATCTCGAGAACTACAGCAGGCTCTGGCTACTGTTGATGTAGAAGTACATGCCTCTACAATCAGAAAGAGACTGTACAAGTTTAACTTGCATGGGAGGTGTGCAAGGAGGAAACCTTTGCTTTCCAAGAGAAACATCGAGGCCAGACTGACATTTGCCAGAGATAAAGTTGACAAAGACCAGGACTTCTGGAATAATGTTCTTTGGACAGATGAGTCCAAAATTGAATTATTTGGACACAACAGCAGAGGACATGTTTGGCGTAAACCAAACACAGCATTCCAAGAAAAGAACCTCATACCAACTGTGAAGCATGGAGGTGGAAGTGTCATGGTTTGGGGCTGCTTTGCTGCAGCAGGACCTGGTCAGCTCACCATCATAGAATCCACGATGAATTCTACTGTGTATCAGAAGGTGCTTGAAGAACATGTGAGACCATCAGTTAGAAAATTAAAGCTGAAGCGGAACTGGACCATGCAACATGACAATGACCCAAAACATACTAGTAAATCAACCAAAGATTGCCTGAAAAAGAAGAAATGGAGAGTCCTGGAATGGCCAAGTCAAAGTCCAGATTTGAATCCCATTGAGATGCTGTGGGGTGACTTGAAAAGGGCTGTACGTGCAAGTAACCCCTCAAACATCTCACAGCTGAAAAAGTTCTGCATTGAGGAGTGGGGTAAAATTTCCTCAGACCGATGTCGAAGACTGGTAGATGGCTACAAGAACCGTCTCACTGCAGTTATTTCAGCCAAAGGAGGTAACACTCGCTATTAGGGGCAAGGGTGTCCTATCTTTTTCCTCAGTTAGAATAGGCATTTTTGTAGAATGACATTTACAGAAGATCTTGAAAAGACTTTTCTTCAGTTTTCTTTGGTTAGTCGGATTACTTTAATCTCTCTGTATTGTTGAAACGGAGATGAAATAACCTTTTATTAAAAATGTTACAAAAAACCACATGCTTTCAAAGGGTGTCCTAATTTTTTCACATGACTGTACCTGTATGGATGTGAATTGAGCACTTGGACTGAGACAGAAATCATCTATTTAGCTATACAGTCTCTTGTATGTGTGTGTGTGTGTCTGTGACGAATACCAGACCTGGTGCCTGTTTGACGTTGAATACGTCGAGCTACGAGGCGCGATATGGTCGCTGATTACCAAAGCGTGATGTTAGGCCTCCCATAGGAGCAGGTAAGGTCCACTAAGTACAGTTTACACAGGCATCTCCTGTCCACGCAGGCACAGAGAGGCAACAAGCTGAGAGAGCCTATTCACTGCTGCAGTGAAAACAGCGCTGTCTCATCGCCTATAGGTAAGGTCCACCCCTCCTTCTTTGGTGCTGGCAGCAAATGACCTATAAAACCCCTTAGGGCTCATAACCCCAGACCAGAATGTCGCAGGAAGATGGTTCCGGGCCCAATTGATCCGCCTGGGTTCCGGTTAGAACTAGAGTCCAAACATGGTGCCACTATATGGTTTCTGTGGGGAGATATGCATATCTCCCCTCCCGTGCATCCTAGCTTTAAGCCAGGACCACATTGATGTTCAGCTTTGCTCCAGGATCGCAACAAGATAACCGAATTATGCCTGGGATGGACGGACAATTTATAATGCCTTATGAAATGTAGGTGCCAACATGTCTGGGAGGTATCATTGATCCTGGGCAAGAGCTGAGACCTTCTGCGGGGGTTTTTCCTGCAGGATTAGCTTGCCTCCAACCTGGCTGGTTGAGGTGTGACTTTATCCATCTGGGGCCTCCTTGAAGTCTAGACCCCTGGGGCTTCCTCCCTTGCTAGCTGACATCAGATGGCTGGGGGGGTGAGAACTTATTTTGCACGTACACTGTTAATGATAAGCAAGCACCAAAGTATTCGGGTGTTTGGCCCGAACACATTGCTATAGTTGCATGCTCAGCTGAGCAGCTTAGTATAATGGAAATCAAAGGGAGACAACCAGGCACACCCTACTCAGAAAAAAAAGAGAGTGTCTAGTTCATAATAAAAAGTTAGAAATTGGTTTGGCAACAGCATTCAGAGAATAGCTTAGACTCCTATAATATACAACATACAACCACACAAAGGCTATATACCAAAAGCCAGGTATGTGACCATTCTATCCATAAAACAGATTAAAGCCAACACATCTTATAACAGCAACCTTGATGCACTATGCAATAATCCAAACCAGCTCTTATCTGACTGAGAACCAGTAAACCTCAAATCTATTTTACATCTGTTGGATTTCTTGGGTGGACCTGCACACCTAGATCAATATCATTAGGGCGACAAAAAGTTTTACAATTGTCCTAACATAATACTCAATAACCTTTCTATACAGTTTTGTAATGTAAAACTCATTTGCATAAACATAGGCTTATGGTTAAGACATGCAAATAAGCAGAATCTGCCTTTTTTTTCAGCTGTCATAAAACTATGAAAACCAATAGATGGAGCTATGGAGTTATGAATAGCGCACTCTATTGGTTTCACAGTCTTATGACAATTCTAATATTCTGGTCAGAAGACTATGAACAAGACTCTTGTCATAACACTATACAACTAATAGAGGGCGCTGCAATCAGATCAAACAACTTATTAGCCTTTTGCATGGAAAATGTGTGATTAGAATATTTGCAATTAGAATATTTGCTATCTACACTAGGATGATATCTGACACTGGGAAAGCTGAGTAATAACTTGCGATCTACACTGAGTTATTACCCAGCTTTTCCATTGTCAGATATTATCACTGACTTACTACATAATTATTACATAATATTCACTATATTGCTATATATTTGTTTTTTAGAATATTACGAATATTCTGAAAAACGAATATAGAGCAATATAGCGAATATAATCTCAGCGAATAGTCTTGTAATAACGCTATGCAACTAAGGCTACTTTCACACTCACGTTTTGTGCGGATCCGTCATGGATTTGCACAGACGGATACGTTCAGATAATGCAACCGTCTGCATCCATTGAGAACGGATCTGTTTGTATTATCTTTAACATAGCCTAGACGGATCAGTCTTGAACACCATTGAAAGTCAATGGAGGACGGATCAATTTTCTATTGTGTCAGATTGTGTCAGTGAAAATGGCTCTGTCCCCATCGACTTACATTGTGTGCCAGGACGGATCCGTTTGGCTCAGTTTCATCAGACGGACACCAAAACGCTGAAAGCGTGGTATCCGTTTCCAAAGCGAGAAATGGAGATTGAACTGATGAAAACTGATGCATTCTGAGCAGATCCTTTTCCATTCAGAATGCATTAGAATGCAAACTGATCAGTTTTGGACCACTTGTGAGAGCCCATGACGGATCTCACAAACGGAAAGCCAAAACGCCAGTGTGAAAGTAGACTAATAGAGGGCGCTGAAATCATGACTCATGATAACAGCGCCCTCTATTAGTTGTATAGTGTTATGACAACAGTCTTGTTTATAGTATTCTGACAAGAATATTAAACTTGTCATAAGACTGTAAAACCAATAGAGGCCGCTATTCATAACTCCATAGCGCTATCTATTGGTTTTCATAGTTTTATGACAGCTGAAAAACAAGGCAGATTCTGCTCATTTGCATGTCTTTTCCATAAGCCCATTGACAAAACTGTATAGAAAGGTTTTTGAATATTATGTTAGGACAATCTGAA
Source organism: Bufo gargarizans (assembly GCF_014858855.1). NCBI lineage: Eukaryota > Metazoa > Chordata > Amphibia > Anura > Bufonidae > Bufo > Bufo gargarizans. The sequence goes on from NC_058081.1 coordinate 635,170,637, forward strand.
AACTTTTTGTCGCCATATTGATATTGATCTAGGTGTGCTGGCCCACCCAAGCCATCCAACAGATACAAAATTACTTCGAGTTTACTGGTTTTTAGTCAGATGAGAGCTGGTTTGAAATTTCTCCTAGTGCACAAGGCTGCCATTGTAACATGTGCTCTCTGTCATCTGTTTCATGGATAGCTTGGCCACGTACCTGGCTTTTTGCATATAGCTTTTGTTTGGTTGTCTATTGTATGTCATACATAATAGTAATCTAAGATGCATTCAGCTGTCCTGTCAATGCTGTTGCCAAACCATTTTGATGGGGTTTCCATAAATTTTGTAACCTGTTTTTATGGACCAGAATGGCACTACCCCGGTGCGCTTTTCAGTGTGCCTTCCCCCGAATGCAGTCATACCGAAATTTGCATCGGGGTAGCGCCATCCTGGTTGTGCACACAGAACTTTTGGGTAAGTTCCTTGCAGCAGGTCCCAGGCTTTCATGCAAAGGGAAGACTTATTAATTTGATCCCAGGCACTACCTTATTGCTATTCATTAATGAATTGGTATGAATGATTATGAGTTCCTGACAGTTACTATTGTTTATATAATTTAATATATGGAATATACCCCTACTAAATCTTCTATATAAGAATTTACAACATATCATTAATTTTTAGCCTGTGTAATGACCAGGATGGTGTGTTTCTTTCTGCTACCTTTCCTTTTAAAGTAACATTGTCTTTTTATATCTCTGTGATTTAATAAAAATATAATATTTTTTACTGGTACTTTGTGAGCTCCATTTTTGTAGGTTTTGTTCTGGATTCAGGAGCTGGTACTTATATCCCTTTATAGTTGGCCCCCTTATTTTGCCACAATATGTATTGATATACTACTATTATAGTCTTGGCATATAGGCCACTTTTGGTCTCTTTTCTATAAGTCTATAACAAGGCAATTTTCTCAGATAAGATACATTACAACATTTCTTATGGTCAATTCTACAGTTCATTTATGCAAAGTTGTGTGAAAAGTTAGCGACCATTTAAGCTACGACAAACACAGCTACAAAACAGACAACATTTACACTGATGAGGCCACTATACTACTACAGAGGGATCTGGATAGATTGGAGGCTTGGGCAGATAAGTGGCAGATGAGGTTTAACACTGATAAATGTAAAGTTATGCACATGGGAAGGAAAAATGCAAGTCACCCGTACATACTAAATGGTAAAACACTCGGTAACACTGACATGGAAAAGGACCTAGGAATTTTAATAAACAGCAAACTAAGCTGCAAAAACCAGTGTCAGTGTCACGAGGGTGTCAAGAGCCACGCCTGACTCCGTTATACCCGGGGTCAGGAAGTCGCAGCGGGTGGCTGCGCGCTCTATGTCTAAAGATCACGGTGTTTCTTAGTGTGTGTTTTCTGTGTTTGCCTTGCTATCCTTTTTGTCTCACTCAGGGATCCGTAGCTTCTCCTCCTCAGCTGTTTCTTGTCTGCCACTCCCAAACTCCTTATATTCTCCTCTCACACTTCTCTTGTTGCCAGTTATAGAGCTTCCTGCCTGGACAGCTACAGTCATGTGAAAAAATTAGGACACCCTTTGAAAGCATGTGGTTTTTTGTAACATTTTTAATAAAAGGTTATTTCATCTCCGTTTCAACAATACAGAGAGATTAAAGTAATCCGACTAAACAAAGAAAACTGAAGAAAAGTCTTTTCAAGATCTTCTGTAAATGTCATTCTACAAAAATGCCTATTCTAACTGAGGAAAAAGATAGGACACCCTTGCCCCTAATAGCGAGTGTTACCTCCTTTGGCTGAAATAACTGCAGTGAGACGGTTCTTGTAGCCATCTACCAGTCTTCGACATCGGTCTGAGGAAATTTTACCCCACTCCTCAATGCAGAACTTTTTCAGCTGTGAGATGTTTGAGGGGTTTCTTGCACGTACAGCCCTTTTCAAGTCACCCCACAGCATCTCAATGGGATTCAAATCTGGACTTTGACTTGGCCATTCCAGGACTCTCCATTTCTTCTTTTTCAGCCAATCTTTGGTTGATTTACTAGTATGTTTTGGGTCATTGTCATGTTGCATGGTCCAGTTCCGCTTCAGCTTTAATTTTCTAACTGATGGTCTCACATGTTCTTCAAGCACCTTCTGATACACAGTAGAATTCATCGTGGATTCTATGATGGTGAGCTGACCAGGTCCTGCTGCAGCAAAGCAGCCCCAAACCATGACACTTCCACCTCCATGCTTCACAGTTGGTATGAGGTTCTTTTCTTGGAATGCTGTGTTTGGTTTACGCCAAACATGTCCTCTGCTGTTGTGTCCAAATAATTCAATTTTGGACTCATCTGTCCAAAGAACATTATTCCAGAAGTCCTGGTCTTTGTCAACTTTATCTCTGGCAAATGTCAGTCTGGCCTCGATGTTTCTCTTGGAAAGCAAAGGTTTCCTCCTTGCACACCTCCCATGCAAGTTAAACTTGTACAGTCTCTTTCTGATTGTAGAGGCATGTACTTCTACATCAACAGTAGCCAGAGCCTGCTGTAGTTCTCGAGATGACACTTTAGGGTTTTTGGAGACCTCTTTTAGCATCTTGCGGTCTGCTCTTGGGGTGAACTTGCTGGGGCGACCAGTCCTGGGCATGTTGGCAGTTGTTTTGAAAGCCCTCCACTTGTAGACTATCTTCCGGACAGTGGAATGGCTGATTTCAAAATCTTTTGAGATCTTTTTAAATCCCTTCCCAGACTCATAGGCTGCTACAATCTTTTTTCTGAAGTCCTCTGACAGCTCTTTTGCTCTCACCATGGTGCTCACTCTCACTTCAACAGTCAGGAGCACACCAAACTAAATGTCTGAGGTTTAAATAGGGCAAGCCTCATTCAACATGCAGAGTAACGATCTACTAATTATGTGCACCTGGTGTGATATACCTGTGTGAGATCTGAGCCAATTTAAGAGGGAATACATGTGAGGGTGTCCTATCTTTTTCCTCAGTTAGAATAGGCATTTTTGTAGAATGACATTTACAGAAGATCTTGAAAAGACTTTTCTTCAGTTTTCTTTGTTTAGTTGGATTACTTTAATCTCTCTGTATTGTTGAAACGGAGATGAAATAACCTTTTATTAAAAATGTTACAAAAAACCACATGCTTTCAAAGGGTGTCCTAATTTTTTCACATGACTGTATGCTGACCCACTGGAGCTGAGAATCTGGTTGTTGTTCCAGAGTGCTACCCTCCGGATCCCTGTTGGGCTTTTGTTGTCTCCTGTTGTTGCCCACCTGGGATTATATGTTTAGTTTGTATTGTCTGTCCTCCCCTTGGTGTTTTCCTCTAGAGCTAGTGGTGCGGACTAGTGTTCCCACCGCCCTGTTCACTATCTAGGGCTCATCCTAGGGAAAGCCAGGGTTTTAGGCACGTGATCGGCGTACGGGTGAGGAACCCGTCTAGGGACGACAGGGCAGCCAGGTGCCAGACGCAAGGTGAGTCAGGGGTCACCACCTTCCCTCTCACTAGGGCAGGGCCTCCCTCTTTTCCTCCCTCCGTGTCACGTATGTGACAGTTACGCCGATCGTGATAGTCAGGCAGCTGCTGCCAAGGCCAACAAGATAATGGGTTGCATCAGAAGGGGCATAGATTCCCGTGATAAGAACATAGTCCTACCACTTTACAAATCGCTAGTCAGACCACACATGGAGTACTGTGTACAGTTCTGGGCTCCTGTAAACAAGGCAGACATAGCAGAGCTGGAGAAGGTCCAGAGGAGGGCATCTAAAGTAATAACTGGAATGGGGCAACTACAGTACCCTGAAAGATTATCAAAATTAGGGTTATTCACTTTAGAAAAAAGACGACTGAGGGGAGATCTAATTAATATGTATAAATATATCAGGGGTCAGTACAGAGATCTATCTCATCAGCTATTTATCCCCAGGACTGTGACTGTGACGAGGGGACATCCTCTGCGTCTGGAGGAAAGAAGGTTTGTACACAAACATAGAAAAGGATTCTTTACGGTAAGAGCAGTGAGACTCTGGAACTCTCTGCCTGAGGAGGTGGTGATGGTGAGTTCACTAAGAGAGTTCAAGAGGGGCCTGGACGTATTTCTGGAGCTTAATAATATTACAGGCTATAGCTACTAGAGAGGGGTCGTTGATCCGGGAGTTATTCTGATTGCCTGATTGGAGTCGGGAAGGAATTTTTTATTCCCCTAAAGTGGAGAAAATTGGCTTCTACCTCACAGGGTTTTTTTCTTGCCTTCCTCTGGATCAACTTGCAGGATAACAGGCCGAACTGGATGGACAAATGTCTTTTTTCGGCCTTATGTACTATGTTACTATGTTACTACAGACAGCAGACACAGTTGCACCAATACGTAGAGCACCCATCCGTAAAAATAATTAAGGTTGGTTCAATGACTCCCTTATATTATTGAAACAAGAATGCAGAAGAGCTGAAGGAGCCTGGAGAAGGAACCCAACAATGGAATACCACACAAACTACAAGTCACTCACCAAAAAATACCACAAAGCCATCTTTACAGCAAAAAAAGAACACTTCTCCAACACCATTTGAAAAGCCATAAACCGCCCCCGCAAACTCTTCAAATTAGTCGCTCAGACTATCAATCCTAACTGTCTAGAGCCTCCAGCAAACGAAACACAAGATTTCTGCAATGAGCTATCTGATTTTTTTATTGACAAAATCACAAATATTCGAGAAATAATCCAACAGAATATAACAAGCAATCTCATCCGGCCAAGGCAAGAAGACAAAAAACACACAAATACTCTACAATCACCGAGATTTATTCTGGTCCCAATTACCATTGACAACACTAAAACCATTATCAGAAGCCTCCGAGACAGCACATCCCCAAATGACATTATTCCCACAAAACTTCTGAAAGAATGCTCCGACATTCTGGCACCAAACATAACACGCCTCATAAACCAGTTATTCAAAGAAGGAATAGTCCCGATCTCTCTCAAGCAAGGCATAATCAAACCCATCCTAAAAAAGCCCAATCACGACCCCAAAGACCCAAATTACCGCAACACAAGCCTCAACACCATCTCCAAGATCATTGAGAAAGCAGTAGTACAACAGTTACAACTCCATCTGGACACCCACAAACTTTTGGACCCACTTCAATCTGGTTTCCGCCCTGGCCACGGGACAGAAATGGCGCTCCTCAAAATCTGGGATGATGCCCTCGAAGCAGCAGATGAGGGGGAATCATGCCTCCTGGTGCTGCTGGACCTCAGCGCAGCTTTCAACACAGTAGACCATCAAACCCTGCTCACTCGTCTCACAGAAGTAGCCGGAGTCGCAGACTCAGACCTACCCTGGTTCGCATCCGTCCTGGAGAACCGATCTCAGAAAGTGAAACTAGGAACCTTCACCTCAGAAGCACGTAAAATCACATGCGGAGTCCCTCAAGGATCACCCTTGTTGCCCGTGCTCTTCAACATCTACATCCGACCACTCCTCAATATCATCAGCGACCAGGACCTGCTCTATCTATCATTCCTACGCTGATGACACCCAACTCTACCTATGTATTACCAACAAAAAAGACCAATACCACACCCTGGAAATCTGCCTCTCATTGATCGACGAGTGGATGAGTGAGAGCTCTCTCAAACTCAACGGTTCCAAAACAGAACTCCTCTTCCTCCATGCAAACCGAAACAAAAATACTAGCACAACATGCACTCCACCCACCATCCTTGGACAAACCATCACTCCCAGCACCAAAGACAAAAGCCTAGGAGTCATTTTTGACTCGGACATGACAATTGATGCACAAATGGGATCAGTAGTCAGCAGTTTCCACCATCTTCTTTGCATGCTGTGCAGACTCATCCCCTTCATTCCTGAAGCAGACGCAGCAGCAGTAGTTGGAACAACCATCAATTCCCATCTTGATTACGCAAATTCCCTCTATCTAGGACTTCGCATATACCAAATTTCACGTCTACAAGTGGTTTAGAATACAGCAGCCAAACTGATAACTGGAAAAAAAAATGGAAATCTATCACCTCGTCCGTGAGGACCCTTAATTGGCTACCCGTGAAGGATTGGATCACATTCAAGACCCTCTGCCTCACACACAAATGTACACAAGAAAAAGCAACCCAATACCTCTGCGACAAAATAAAGCACTACACCCCAGGTCGCCCACTCCGGTCAGCCAACCAGAACTTCCTCCATATCCCCAAGACCCGCTACAAATCAAAAGGCGAACAAAGGTTCGCAGTCCAAGGACCCTGGCTATGGAACACTCTACCTGCGGAGATCCGCTCAGAAGAAAACCATCTGGCCTTCAGGAAGAAGCTCAAGACCCACCTCTTCGGAAGGCACAGGCAGTTAATGGCTGCAAAAGCGCCTTGAGGCGATTTAGTTCGCAATTGTAGCGCTATTTAAGTTATTCATTCATTCATTCACAAGCTGAGATAAGTAATATCCCCCTAAAAGAGTGGAGAGGGTGCCAGCAGTAAGTTTGTGTTGACACCACTGTTTAATTAGCTTCTTTTCTCAACCATCATAAGAACAACCCCAAAAAAACGGATCCTGTTGTTTGAGCATGCCCCTTCACATGGTCAGAATTTGCTTAGTAGTCCATAAGTATTGCTAAGGCCTAAAAAAAAAAACAGGAGTGGATCAAAAACAGAGATGACACGTGACTGGAATATGTGCATGTCTTATGTGTTTTGTACCCACTTCTGCTTTTGGCTTCCAAATCATGATCAAATAGGGTCCATGTGATAGGGTCCAAATAGGGTCCATGTGATACAGGCCTGACATCTGCTCCAAAGGCAGGATCCATTGTGTTTCTCATTCTTCCATCCTTCTAACAGATCAGAAAAAGGGTAAAATAAATGGTGATGTCAACAAGGCCAAACAGGGACAATAATGGCCCAGTGACAGAGTGGTGAGACTGCTGGTATCTAGGGAAGAAGGGGAAGGGGACCACCATTTACTCACCTCTGGCCCCTTTACCCAACCTTGACCCATAACAAAAACACTGACAACTGTGTCACTTTTATTGCTGGGTGGTGATCGGCCACAGCTTCTTTATTAAAGTGGCAAACCTTAATAAACCATAATAACGGAGCGGTATGCCAAACACCGGACTCCCAGCAGGCAAGTTAAACTGTAATCATCAGAGCGGTATGCCAACCGCTGGACTCCCAGCGGGCAAGTACACCATCTGCCACCACCATATCTCTGCTGAACTCAAATGCCGCCAGCTGTGACTTCATAAACTTGACCATAATTCGTCTTTCTCCAAAGCCGTAATCATCGGAGCGATGTCCAAAATGCTGGACTCCCAGTGTGGATTCTTAAGAATAGAAAAACAAAACAGAATAACCAAGTCTCCATAGCCAAACATAACCCTGAACCCTGATCTGTCTCCCTAGGATCACCACAGAGGGAGGGAGGGAAGGCCAATCTGCTTCGACTGGCAAGAGGAAGTGTCAGCACCGGGAGGGAGTATATGTATCTCCAGGATCCCCTGAACCACCCACATCCTGTCTAAGAAGGCTCCCCAGTGCATTAACCCATAATGGCCCTAAACAACCACCTTCTTAAGCAGTAATGTAATAGGGCCAGCTCCCTAACGCCCTAAGGGGGGAAAGGGGAGGGAGGACCACCAGTCCCTAATCATCCTCCTTATACAGTCGGGTGCTTACAAGGATGAATGGATGTACTTTTATATATAAAAAATTAACACACTCCAAAACTGGTTGTCTCAGACTGCTAATTCACCCCAAAAGCAGGGATAAATGGAAGTATCTTTATATATTTAAAATAAATACACCTCAAAACTGTTTGTATCAGACTGCAAATTCAGCCCAATAACAGATGCTAAGATTACTGCAATTACTGTTTAAAACAACCTAAAATCTGTAGTAATAAAGCACTTTTAGTAACCCCATTTAGTGCAGCAAGGTGTAATAGAATTGCTCCTATTACCCAGGCTGTACACTCTCCTATTGGTCCCCGCTCTCTCCCTATAGTGTGGATAATGCCTCCCTATCCTTTCCTTACACTTTGAATGATCTTTCCCTGTACTGTTCAATCTTTTTTAGGCTTTCCTAAATACTGTCCCTAGTGCCTATAACATCTCTCACTGGACTAAGTTCACTGTAAAATGGTAGAGTCTGGGCATGAGGAGGCTTTTTATAAGGCTTTAACATCACAGGGGTTATCTATCTGCTGATTGGCTTTCTGCATGGCTTTATGGGTGCTCCCTCGTTCCCAGGATTCTTACTTTCACTTTGTAACATGTGCAGCAGCCATTTTAGAAAAAATGTGATTCGTTAAAACGATGCGCAAGGAAATTCAACTTCAAGGCGAATCTAATTTTTTCTGAAATTCAGATCAAATTTTACTTCATCAACTTTAATTCGCTCATCTCTATTGATGACTTATCCTGAGGATAGGTCATCAATAGTGAAAGCCCGGACAACCCTTTTAAAAGCATAATAATCAAATAAACCCCTGTCTGGAAAACATCAGACTAAGCAAGTTGATAACAAAACGAGATTCAGGTTTAATGTTGAAACAAAGCAACCTCCCCAGACAAAGTTTTTGAGAAACCGGCAAAAGATCCCTTTTGGTCGTAACATTTGATTTGCATTTCCTGCGTAGCAGCAGGAAGTGAAGAGGAGCAGTCTCCAGAACAGCAGTGGCAGGGGATCAGTGGAGGTGAATAATGCTTCTTTGTTATATTTAACCCTTTTGACCCTATCTGCACAGAAAATCTCTTTAATTAATTAACTGAACCTCAAATTAAAATTCTATGACGATGAGCGAAGTGTCATTTTTGTGTTTTACCCATCGTCAATGCTTACCTACTTGGCCTTTGCCTAAGTTTGTTCTCGCATTTTATAGATCTCTGTGTAGGTCTTGACAATTTTATAGAACAAAAGAAAAAAAGACACCAAAATAATGACTTGCTAATGTGACCTTTTGATAGAGAACTTTGCATTAATCATAAGCTATAAACATACATAATTATACAAAAGAATTGCTTGAAAAGTTCCCCAACTAAATGCATCATATTCTGGTTTCAACTATTCAAAAGCCAATAAAACCTCTTAAAATGTGAGAGAAGAACATGAATGGCATCTCAGATGTGTGATAAAAGCAATATTGTGAAGCAGTGATAAAATATGGAAATAAAACACAACTCTAAATAGGAAAGTTGAATTAGTGCCTATACCAGTGGGTGTCAGCTTCAATTGTGCCCCTTTAAGGGGGTTTTGAAGTTTATATTTGTGGGACACAAACCAGGAAGGCTGTGAAAATGATACAAATCCTTAAACCAGGGGCGTCGCTAGGTTAAAACATTCGGGGCCTGGGCCCCGGATGTTTTGTCCCATGCCCCGAATGTCCTGCCTGCCTGCTAGATGCAACTGTATTGCCGTACACAGAACGGCAAATACAATTGAATCTTATACTGGGAACAGGCGAAGGACCTTTGGTGACATCACAGGTCATGTGATCAGCAAAACAGGCTGTGATAGGATGACCTGGATGATGTCACCATCCAGGTCATCCTATCACAGCCTGTTTTGCTGATCACATGGCCTGTGATGTCACCAAAGGTCTTTCGCCTCTTCCCAGTTCAGGATTGGACCGGAGTCAAGAGGAGAAGGAGCCTAATAGTGATGTCTGTACAGGCGAGGTAAGTGAAGGGAGAGGTAGAAAAAAACTGGGAGTTGTAGTTATTTAACTGGGATGTATGTTAGTGCTGAAGGGAGGGATGTTATTGACATGGAACTGTATGCTTGAGGTGTCTGGGGGAGGGAGGGATGTTATTTACATGGGACTGTATGTTGAAAGTGGATGGTGGGGGGGAATGATGTTTATGTACATGGGACTTAATGTTTAGGGTCCGTTCACACTTGCGTTTGGGGATCCGCTTGTGAGATCCGTTTCAGGTCTCTCACAAGCAGCCCCAAATGCATCAGTTTAACCCCAATGCATTCTGAATGGATGCGGATCCATTCAGAATGCATTCGTTCGGCTCCGTGCGGTCCCCCGTTCCATTTTGGAGTCGGACCTCAAAATGCTGCAAGCAGCGTTTTTTGTGTCCGCATGGCCTTGCGGAGCCAAACGCATCCGTCCTGACAATGTAAGTCAATGGGGACGGATCCCTTTGCATTGACACAAAATGGTGCAATTGTAAACGGATCCGTCCCCCATTGACTTTCAATGTAAGTCAGGACGGATCCGTATTGGGACTTAGAAATTAAAATCTAATACAAACAAATTGGTCCTGAACGGATGCATTCGTTTGTATTATCGGTGCGGATCCGTCCTGTACAAGTACATGAACGCAAGTGTGAAAGTAGCCTTAGGGGGTGATGTTTACATGGGATTGTGCGTTGGAGGCGGCTGGGGAGGAGGTGATGTTATATACATGGGACTGTATGGTGGAGGGAGGATTATAACTGCAGGGGGCACTGCAAAACCAGGGGACATTATAGGCGTTCTTATTACTACTGGGGGCTCTATAGGAGGGTCTTGTAGATCTGCCTTATTTCTACTAAGCGCACTATGGGGGCCTTATTACTACTGTGGGGTCTGTAGGGAGCTTTTTGCCACTGGGGGAACAATAGGGGGCCTTATTTCTACTAGGGACTCTGTGAGGGTATTATTAATATGGGAGGGCATTGTTGAGGAGCATTATCACGGTTGGGGCAGTGTTACTAATAAGGGCATTCTAGAAGGGAATTACTATTGGTGGGACTATGAGGAGCACTATTACTATGGGGGGCAGTAATGTTTCTTTAGGATAGTATTTGGGGGTATGAGGGGGGGGGGGGTTGAGGTTTTGGCATAGAAAGCAGCAGAATAACACTGTGGGGACTCCAGTTGGGGGATAATGATAGAAAGTGAGGAAGCTAAGATGTCTGTGTGTCACACTCTGCAGAGACGAGGCGGCTGAGAGAAGTTGTCCAGACCGAGAAGACGATGACAGAGAGGAGACGTCACCTGGAGGCCCTGGATGTGACAGGTAAGTGCCGCTGTATACAGTGGCGTACACAAAATCCATGGGGCCCCGGTGCGAAACTGATCCATGGGGCCCCCTCCCTGTCGCCCACCCCACCTTCCCCCCCAACCCGTCGCAAGAATTTACTTGGGCCCCCTGGATTGGGATTAATAATGCTCCGTGCCTCTCTGTGATTTCTTTACTACAAAATCACAGTGAGATAAAGTTGTCACTGTGATTTTGTAGCAAATAGATCACAGAGAGACAAAGAGCATTATCAATCATGTTACTGCTCCGTGTCTCCGCTGTCCAGGACGGGGCTTCGCTCTCTTTCACGCAGCGGATTACCCGCACAGGATCCGCTCATGTGAAAGAGCCCTGAGCCCAATGCATGGCTACACTCACCCAGTCCTAACTAATAAAATCTGGTCCTACCTCATCCAGGCTGTCGCTGGCGTTGGCGTGATGTCCACTGGATCCAGAACAAGGTCCCTGTGGTGATAGAGAAAAAAAAGAATAATCACATAAGGAAGGGACGGTGACTGCCCCCTGTGAAATCACCAGCAGGGGGCGCTGTGCTGGCCTGTGACACTGAGCCATGCCAATGTATAGCATACATTTCCCCTAAGTGCTACTACACAGTACTAATGCCCACCTTGTGGTCCCTTTAAAATAGTTATGTCCTCCTTGTGGCCCCTCACAGTAGTTATGGCCAGATATATGCCCCCCTTACAGTAGTTATGGCCAGGTGTATCCCCCTCACAGTAGTAATGCCCAGATATGTGGCCCCTCACAGTAGTTATGGCCAGATATATGCCCCCCTTACAGTAGTTATGGCCAGGTGTATCCCCCTCACAGTAGTAATGCCCAGATATGTGGCCCCTCACAGTAGTAATGGCCAGATATATGCCCCCCTTACAGTAGTTATGGCCAGGTGTATCCCCCTCACAGTAGTAATGCCCAGATATGTGTCCCCTCACAGTAGTTATGGCCAGAAATATGCCGCCCTTACAGTAGTTATGCCCAGATGTGTCCCCCTCACAGTAGTAATGCCCAGATATGTGTCCCCCTAAAAGTAGTAGTAATGCCCAGATATGTGTCCCCCTCACAGTAGTAGTTATGTCCAGATATGTGCCCCCTTACAGTAGTTATGGCCAGATGTGTCCCCCTCACTGTAGTTATGCCCAGATATGTGTCCCCCTAGGACAGCGGGCAAAATGGAATATATATACAACGGAGGCAAAAAATTGAATACATACACAGGGGAAAAATGGAATATATACAAAGGGGGCAACATGGATATATATATACAGGGGCCCTGTGTATATATATATATATATATATATCCATGTTGCCCCCTTTGTATATATTCCATTTGTCCCGTGTATGTTTTCCATTTTTTGACCCTTCTGTATATATTAAATTTTTGGTATTACTATTTTGCCAAGTATTTCGGGTCGGGCCCCTATGAAGGATTCGCCGCACTGCCAGATGCTCCCTGTGTTCCCTGTGAGCCGGCACATACAAAAAAAATAAAAAAAAATAACTTACCTACTCTGAACCTGCTCTGCTCCCGCCGTCTTGTTCATAATCCCTTCTTCTGGCGTGCGTCGGCCGCGTCATACCGTCAACCGGCGTGATCCCGCGAGACTTGGCGCGAGGGTCACGGGTCTGGAGCAAGGGTGGAGGAGGGGCCGCCGCGTAAGGTAGTAACTGCGAGTGCGCAGTGCTGCACTGCCGGCCAGACACAGAGGCCGGGGCCCGACCGGCCATATACTCTTAAAACCTTTTTCAAAATCATTTGCGGTGGGGCCTTGGGTACAGCACTACTGCAGGGGCCAGGGGTCCACAGGCGGCCGGGCCCCCTGGAGTGCCGGGCCCGGTCGCAACTGCGACCGCTGCGACCCCTGTATGTACGCGCCTGGCTGTATAGCAAGTACAGCATAGTGCGGGGGGGGGGGGGCATATTTATTGGGGCTTGTGCCCCGGATCTTTTGAGACCCTAGCAACGCCCCTGCCTTAAACTCACCTTCCTGAACTTCCTCCAATTCCATGCCATCGGTCCATGCTCTCTGCTGGGATGTCATCATGGCATTATGTTTTGGCTACAGTATTGACGTGCAGCATGTGTACAGCACATCACCACTGCAGCCAACTCATTAAGTTATGGCTGCTACCTGTGGAGGTCAAGCAGATGGAACTGTAAGGTGTGGCTGGAGCCTACATTGCATAAAAGATATAAAGTGAGAAAAATTAGTTATATTAAATACAGTGGCACATCTGTAATGACCCAGACTGGGCATTACCACCTCCTTTGGTACCCCCACTATCTTTATTGGTGCATTCTGTGTCATCTCTCCTATTTATTGCCATTTCCTGCAATGTGTATATTCATTTCCTTGCAAATGTAATGTTCAAATGTTATGTGCCTGGTTCTCCAGCAGGTGGCAGCAACATTGACAGTGTTTTAGTTTCTCTGGAGAGGAACCTTCTAGTTCCCTTCCTGCTCTCTCTAGAGAGGGAGGAGTTAGTTAGTTAGAATAACAGTCTAGTCCACCCTCTAGTCCAGCTCTGCCTGCTCTGCTGTGCCCAGAGGCCCTGCCTCTGAAGTCGTCATGGTTGCTTTTCCCCTCCTGGGATTGCATTGCATTCATCCAAGCTGAAGCTAGAGCTTTAGGTACTCCAAAGCCAGGACAAGAAGTTCCTAGGTTTAAAAGTAAGATACGGACTACAGACAGTTAAACTAAGTTGCAGCAAAAGAGTTCCTATTTATTCCAGCTAGCATAGCAGAGCTGAAATTGTTACAAAGAAGCATTTGCCTGCCATTTAAGCCAATACCTGCTGATGACCAAGATACCGTTTGGAAACAGTTTGGATTACTGTTTATGCCAAGCAAAGCTGTATTCAAAGTTACTACAAGTCTGGACTCAATTTATTCTACCTATTTATCTACCCTTCTTCTAAGTTCAACTACCCTTTCTGCACTGCTTCGACCACTTCATGTCTGGGATCCAAGTATATCCAGGTAGGAGCACCGTGACATGTGTATACAACATCTACAGAGACATGTAGGCCACCTTACACCACTCTGGCAATCCTACCCTGGGTACCAACATTACCATCTACAAAGGGGACTCCATGTCCTCGTTGCTTAGCTGCAACTGCCGTCAAGTTTAGTTGCTCTATAAGAGGGACATAGTTCATAGAAACCTCCTAAGGGGCAAGGGATACCCCAGGTGCTTAGTGGGCCCGTTTCACATCCCATAAATATCAGTTTTATATAAAATATGCTTGCAGATTGTAAGCCCTCGCGGGCAGGGTCCTCTCTCCTTCTGTACCAGTTTGTAACTCATCTTGTTCATAATTATTGAAATTGTTTATATTATGCATGTACATGTACCCCTTTTCATATGTACAGCACCATGGAATTTAATTGTGCTATAATAGTAAATAATTAGAGATAAGCAAATTTCTAAAAAATTCAATTTCGTCCGGGTCCCAAATTTTCTGAAAAAATTTGGTTCGATGTGAATTTAATTGTGGTGAATCACGTTAAAAAAATTGTTATTTCCTGTCTGCAGAGAGCCTTTATAGTAGTGTAGAACACTGTGCCCTTTAGTAACACGCATAGGGAGTCCACTGTGTTAGTGAAACAGTACTTTAAGTCAGTATGACATGCAGATGACAGGTGTCACTCTTAGAATCACTTCCCACTTTACTTATTTGGTCAGTTACTGGGGCAAAACTGACCAAATAACTCAAGTGTGAACTCAGCCTTACAGGTCAATGTTAGCGTCAAGAAGAAGCGCACTCCTTTTACAGCGTCGTCAGCTGATTCCAGATAGATGTCTACAGAATCTGTTCTATTAAACGCTTATACAAGTAGAGCCCCCCTGACAGAGTGGAGTGGGTGTCAGCAGTAAGTTTGCGTTGGTGTCACTGATTATTTTGCCCTTCCTCTGATCCGTCAGTACAATAACCCCCAAAAAAACTGATCCTGTCTGTTGAGCAACTGCCTTCACTCGGTCAGCATTTGGTCAGTAATTCATCAGTATTGCTAATGCAAACAAAAAAAAAAAAAAAAAGGAGTGGATTCAAAACAGAGATGACACATGAATGGAATATTTGCAGATCTTCTGTGTTTTGTACCCACTCCTGCTTTTGGCTACCAAATCATAAGCCAGATCTGATGGGACCATACAGGCCTCACAGCTGCTACACAGACAGGATCCGTTGTGCGTCTCATTTTGCCTTCCTTCTGACAGATCAGAAGAAGGAACAAATAAATGATGATGTTAGCCAGGCCAAAAGGCAAAATAGTGGTCAAGTCATGAAGTGGGGAGGGTGGGAACAACATGAGAAGTCCACAGAGTGGCCCTATGACATAGTGGTGAAGGGGAAGCAGGATGAGGAAACCAGAGAGTGGCCCAATGAGTCTGAAGGTGGCATCAGTAGGCCATAGGGTGACACAAGCCACAAAACAGTGTGAAGGCGTTAGCAGAATCGGGAGACCACAGAGTGACACGGTGACATAGTGGGGAGGTGGGTGGCAATACCAGTACCAGCTGAAGATGGTGGGTGAAAGAAGGAGCACTTGGCATCAGATGTGTGGCATCAGGTGGGTGCCAGCATCAGAATAGTAGCTGAGGCAGGTAGCCAGAAGAAACCGGTCTCTTTTGTTTAAGTATAGGTTTGGCACCATGGGTGATCTAGTCTGATGCATCAGGTATTGGTGGGTGGAAACCCTGGCTGATCCATGCCTGATTCATCTTGACAAAGATCAGTCTCTACACATTTTGGGTGGACAGGCGAGTTCTTCTTGGGGTAACTAAGGCCCCCACTGCACTGAAAACCCGCTCTGAAACCACAATACTGGCCAGGCAGGACAGCTTTTCCAGGGCAAACTCTGCCAGTTGCGGCCACAAATCCAGTTTGGCTGCCCAGTAGTCCAGTGGTTCTTAAATGTGGGGTGGCAGGGTGCTGTCCAACTATGCTACCACCTGCTGGTTCAGGTCCTGCTCCAGGTCTAGCTGCTGCTGCTGGTGAGCAGTTTCTTCACAAAGCGGGTGCAGAAATCTGCTCATCAGCTACTCTAGACTCAAGTTGCTGCTGATGGAGCTGGAACTTCTCCTACTCCCCAACCCTGCCATAGAAGCAATGGCAGAGGAACGTGAGCGCAGAGGGCACACTGGTAAGACCTGCGAGACGATGGACAATGGCGCAGATAGGCAGCGGACAACTGACTACATAGGATGTCTCTAAAGTAGTTTAGTTTGTCCTCCCTCTCAGCGTGTGTAAAAAAAGGCCCCCATTTTGAACCGGTAGCGAGGGATCTACAAGGTGGAAAGCCAGAAGTCATCCCTCTGCCGAATGGTGGCAATTTGGCTGTCACTATGCAAGCAAGTGAGCATGCATCAGGAAATTTTTGCAAGTGACTTGGATGGACTCCCTGCCTCCATCTCCACTGCATACTGCCATAGTGTGTCTGGGTCCTCTGACTCATCTTCATCATCGCCCTGTAGATCCTCTGGCTGCTCCTGTTTCTCCTCTCCTGTCGACCGTGTATAAAAACCACCCAATTCACTACACATTGCTTGTGCTCCAATGTCCTCCTCCTCCTCCAGTTCTGCCCCCACAGGGCTCAAACGGCCATGAGATCTAGGTTCCATGTCTCCAATCCCCTGACTAGCCAGATTTACCAGCATTTGTTCCAGGACATGAAGCAGTGGAATGACATTGTTTATCCCGTAGTTCTGGTGACTGACAAATAATGTGGCCTCCTGAAAGGGCCTGAGCAAACGGCAGGTGTCATGCATGAGCTGCCACTGGCTGACATTGAAGTTACACAGGGAAGTGCTCCTGTCTGCTTGGATCATCGAGAAATCGTTTATGGCCTTTCTCTGTTCGTATAGTCGGTCCAACATATGGAGGGTGGAATTCCAATGGGTGAAAACGTTGCATATCAGCCTATGTTGGGGGATGCCGTTCTGCTGTTGCAGGTCAAGGAGGGTGTGCTTTGTGGTGTACAAGTGGCTGAAGTGCATTCAAGGTTTCCTGGCCATTTTTAGAATGCCTTGCAGATAGATGGAAGACTTCAGGAAACGCTTGACAATCAGATTGAACACGTGTGTAATGCAAGGCGCATGGCTCAGCCCTCCTTGACGCAGTGCTGACACCATGTTCTTCACGCTGTCGGTCACCACGGTTCAGATTTTCAGTTGTTGTGGAGAAAGCCAGGATTTGATTTCTTGATGAAGGACATGGAGCAGTTCCTCCCTTGTGTGATTCTGTTTGCTCAAACAAACAAGGTGCAGAATAGCATGACACCGCGGTACTCCTGCACATGTGATATGCTGGAGGGGGACTGTGAATTGTCCCTGCAGTGGAGGCTGGGGACACATGGAGGATGAGGGGGCAGAGGTGGACATTGTCACAGGACCATTGGCTTGAGAACATGGAGGCAGAAGTGGCGTCACATGGCCAAGTTGCTGGTGTGGCTGTGCAGGAACAACATTGAACCAGTGGGCTGTAAAGGACATGTATTGACCCTGACCGTAGTTACAGCTCCACACGTCAGCGCTGCCATGCGCTTTGGCAGACACCCACAGGCTCGAGGACTGGCCCACCTTCTGTTGGACATACGTATGCAGGGCTGGTACTGCCTTTTTGGCAAATACATGACGGCTTGGGACTCTCCACCTCGGCTCGGCACAAGCCATCAGTTCTCTGAAAGATGCAGAGTCCACCACTTGTAAAGTGAAGGACTGCAGCACCAGCAACTTGGCCAGGAGCGCATTCAGCTTCTGCGCCTTTGGATGAGTGCATGCATACTGTTGCCTCTTGGCAATCGCTTTGGTGATTGTTTGCTGATAGAATAACTGACGAGGAGGAGGAGCAGGAGCATCAGGACCACCAGATGATGGAAAAGACAGGCAGCTCCTTTCGGCTCAGGTGGTGGAGCCTGGACTTCCTGAAATCGTGTGCGTGCCACTGGGTGATGCATCGATTATTACGGCAGGCTGGACTACCACATCAGAGCCACGGTTCTCCCAAGCCACTTTATGGTGACGCTGCATACATATGTTGACGCATTACTGTGGTGCCAACACTAGCACTCTGACCACGCTTCATCTTCTGCCCACAGATTCTTCAAATGACCCTGACTGTTCACCTCCTCCGGCGGCTTAACAAAAAACTGCCACACCGCTGAGTAGGTGATTTTACCCCCAACACTCCGCACTGACTGACTGCTACCGGTGCTGCTTCCGTGAACCCCTGCACCACTACTTTCCAGGCAGGAAGACTCCTGCAACGCAGGAGGTCTACATCGGGCACATTTGGCTCCCGACTTCCCATTGCTGCCACCTTGCTGACTTGCGGCTACGCTAGTGACTTGCTGGCTTAAGGGCAAGCTGGCTCAAGGGCAAGCTGTCACCCTCTTCTCCTGATGATGAAGCCCCTAATTCACACGGCTCCCAAGTGCGATCAGCTATATCATCATCATTGAGTACTGTCTGCACATCACTGATGTTCTCCCTAACGGTCTCGGGGTCAGGAGCCTGACCGCTTGCCAACACCAGATCCCATGCCACTCTCCTCATCACTACTTGCAAATCCACTGGAGGAAGCAGCTGATGTTTTCTCCACATCTTGGCTGGCCAGTAGCTGCTGACTCTCCTCTAGTAGCTCGTCCTCGCTGTATAGTAGAGCTGAGCACACAGCATATAATACTTGTCTGGCTAAGAGAACAGAAAAGGACAGAGGCAGGTTGAGGACAGGTGAGGGCTCCCGGGCCATGTCAACTAAGGGTTGTGTCTGACGAACCCACCGACTCTTGGCTGGGGGTGTCTGATGTCACTTGGGATGAATTGGATGCCTGAGTAAACCATTAAACAACTGCTGGGTTGCTGGTCAAGACACGACCGCTAGAAGACACCGTGAGCTCAGGCCTCTCACTGCGACTCCTGCTGCCACGCCCCCTTACTCTGCTGCGACCTGTGCCTGTGCCACAAACATGTAGGCCTCTGCCACTTCCCTGTGCAGGGCCTAGCACTTCTCTGTCTGACATACTGTTAGATGAACTAAATAAATAAAAAGGAAATTAAATCACTTCCCCACACAACGGCTATTAAGCCCTTTTTTTCCACTAATACACACCAAAGAATGCTTTAGAACATATAACTGCACCGCTAAATGGCAAATAGGCCCATTCTTTTTTCACTTATACATGCCATAAAAGGCTTTAGAACATATAACTGCACCGCAGAACGGCAAATAATATATATTTTTTGCCACTAATACACGCCAAAAAGGGCTTTAGTACATATAACTGCATCGCTGAATGGCAAATAGGCCCTTACTTAATTCCACTTATACATGCCACAAAAAGTTTTAGAACATATAACTTCACCGCTGAGCGGCAAATATATATTTTTTTTGCCACTACTAAACGCCTAAAAGGGCTTTAGTACATATAACTGCGCTGCTGAACAGCAAATATATATATTTTTTGCCACTAATACATGCCAATAAGGGCACTAATTTTCTCACTCCACAAGACAACGGCAAATATTTTTTTGTGTGCGACTAATAAACGCCAAAAAGGGCTTTAGAACATATAACTGCATCGCTGAACGGAAAATAATACATTTTTGTGCCACTAATACACGCCCAATAAAGGGCTTTAGAACATATAACTGCATCGCTGAACGGCAAATAATATATATTTTTTTGCCACTAATAGAGGCCAAAAAGGGCTGTAATTTTCTCACTTCACCACACAACTGCTAATAAGCCCTTATTTTCCCACTAATACAAGCCAAAAAATGCTTTAGAACATATAACTGCACCGCACAAGGGCAAATTAGAAATAGTCCCTTGTTAATGGCTGAATCAAACGGTTCTAATAAGAACGGTTTGCTGAAATTTCAGAGCTGTATAATGTAAATTTGGATTCCCAGTCAGTGCAGCAAGGTGTAATAGGATTGTTCCTAAAGTCTCCTACTTAACCCTGTTCTGCTTCAATACTGTGAAATGATTCTTTCCTATCCTTTGCCTGATCTTCTTTACAGCACAATAAAAGTTTTAAAGTCTTTTCTACCACTGTCCCTAGCGCCTGCTGACATCTCTCCCTGCACTAAGTGCACTGGAAAATGGCAGAATCCAAGATGGGTGAGTTTATTTATAGGTCTGTAACATCACAGGGCTGGCTGACTGCTGATTGGCTGCATGCATGGCATTGTGGGTGATCCATCGTTCCCAGAGTTTCTTGCTCCATGTCCTAACAAGTGCAGCAGCCATTTTAGGAAAAAATGCAATTTATTACCACGAAGTGTGAGGAAATTTTGATTCGGTGCAAATCGAATAATTCCTGAAATTCGTATTGTCAACTTTGATTTGCTCATCTCTATAAATATTAATAAAAATATGAATTTATTGACGCTACACAAACATTAATCCCTTAGTGACCACCAATGTCTATCGTGGACCCTAAGGGGCCTTAGGTTGAGCGTTCCTTTTTACAGTGGTCCAGCCTAAGGGCTGTACAGGTGCCGCAGCTGCATTGGCGACTTCTCCCCCTTCCTCTGCCTTCGCCTTGTGCTTTCACTGTGCCCCCGCTGTCAGGTGAGAATGCCATCAGCAGCGCTTCTGCCAGCGTGCACTTGTACTCGTGCATCTTCCAATCACGCTCCAGTGACGGAATTAAGGACGGTGGCCACTCAGTAATCAGCACTGGTTAGAATGTGGGCAACTCGGCAGTCATTGCGCAGGCACTGCAGCATGTAGTCGCTCATGTGTGCCAGGCTGCCCAGAGACAACAAAAAGCTGTCCTCTGTGGGAGGTGTATCGTCTGTGTCCTTTGTATCCCCCCCAGCCACGTTACAGTGATGCCTATGAGCTGCTTTGGGTGCCACCCTGCTGTGAACACGGTTCCTCCTCCTCATTGTCATCCTCCTCATCCTTTAAAACTGTGACCTGGCTGGACAATTGTGTACCTGGCCTCTGTTGGTGTAGGAACCCACCCTCCAAGCCACTTGTGAATGACTGGCCTGATATCCATGGAAATGATCCCTCTTCTTGTGCCACATCCCCTTCCATCATCGACCGAAGCGTTTTTTCAAGGAGACATAGAAGGGGGATAGTATCGCTGAGGACGGCGTCACCGGCCCTGGCCATGTTGATAGAGTACTCTAAACAGCGCAACACGGCACACACTTGAAACAGCGCAACACGGCACACATGTCCAGCATGGAGGCCCACTTGTTGGTGGTGAAGTGGTGCTGTTCCGCAGAGCAACTCACCTGTGCGTGCTGCAGTTAAAATTCCACTATCGTCTGCTGTTGCTCATACAGTCTCTCCAGCATGTGCAAGGTGGAGTTCCACCTTGTGGGTACGTGGCATATGAGGCGGGGAGCGGGAATGCCGAAGTTATGCTGCAGCCTAGACAGGTGAACCGCAGTAGGGTGAGAATGCCGAAAGCGCGCACAGATGGCCTGCACTTTCTACAGCAGCTCTGACATATTGGGGCAATTTTTCAGGAGCCTCTACACCAACAAATTCAGCCACCGCCATAAGGTTTTTAAAAGTCTCTGTCTCCACCAGACGGAATGACAGCATTTCAAAGGTCAGGAATTTTGAAATGCTGGAATTCAGGGCCAGGGATCGTTGGTGGGTAGTGTGGCACTTCCTCTTTCTCTCCAGTGTTTGGGGGATGGACAGCTGAACGCTTCCATGGGACAGTGGGGAGATGCTTGGTGATGGTGACGGTGGTGGAGGTGGTGGTGTTCCTGCCACATCCTCTGTTTGTGGGGTGGCAGGTGCCACTGTTACTCCAGAGGGGGAGAAAGAGGCCGAGACTGCAGCAGAAGAGGGAGCAGGAGGAGCCTGAGATTTGTCATGTTTTTGTGATGTGTGTACTACACTGCAACCTCATGCTTTGCATTTAGATGCTTGGTCATGCAGGTGGTGCTCAAGTTTAGAAAATTTATGTCTCGCTTCAGGCTCCGTCTTGTCGTCAGCACATTGTCTGAAGAACTGTCACACCAGAGAACTCCTTGGAGCAAGCTTTGGTGTGCTCAATCCCTGTGTGCGGTGGGAAGTGGCAGGCGTACTGACTAGGGGACACTCTGCTTTTGCACCCTGCTCCCTTTTTTGCTGTGTGGCTGGCGCGGTGCGACCATCACCTCTTGCTCCAAACTGCACACATCACTCACATGACCTTAAATCCATGTGGGGTCTAGGACCTCATCAACCTCTTCATCATCTTCTACCCACTCTTCATCCCTACCCTCCTTGCCGGTCTGCACACTACAGAAAGCAGTTGGCACCTGTGTTTTGTCATCATCAGAGATGTGCTGCAGTGGTCCTCCCATGTCCACATCCTGAAACATAAGTGGTTGGGCATCAATGCAATCAATCTCTTCCACTTCTGGGACAGGGCTAGGTGGATGGTCCACGGAAACCCTGCCAGTAGAGTCACCAAAAAGCATAAGAGACTGCTGCTTGACTTGGGGCTCATACTGCTTGGCTGATTTGCGAGGGGGTGAGGTGAAAAACATATGCCCATGTGCTGCAAGTGCAAACTCTGCAATTTCAGCAGTGGACCGGGTGGGAGACAATCTGAAGGAACCGGAGGCACTGTCAGCCACCCAATCTACTACTGCCTCTACTTGTTCTGGCCTCACCATTCGTACACCGGTATTCGAGCCTATAAAATAACGTTGAACGTTCTGTTGCCTACGTGCACTTGAGGAAGGCATTTGGGCGTTTAGCTGGCACAGATCGACCACGTCCTCTCCTTGCAACAGGAGCTTCACCAACACCAGTAACACCACTTACAAGGGCTGCGTCCCTTATTTGATGCTCTCCTCTTTCCTTGAGGTCATCCACTGAACTAACAGACAGATGAACTATATTAATTTTCCTGTCACAGCTGCAGTTCAGGTGTACCTCACATCAAAAATGGGTATATGTCTCCCACCGTTCTAACAGATGGATTAACTATATTAATTTCCATGTCACGGATGCAATGTAGGTGTACCTCACAGCAAAAGTGGGTATATGTCACTCACCGATTTAACAAACGGATTATTAATTGCCATTTCACGGATGCAGTGCATATGTTTTTTCTGAGGCAGATCTACCCCCAACCAACCGTGCATTAAGTATCACTGGTTCATTTAAATTACTCACCAAAATTTACAAAGACCAAGTCAGAGGGTGGTGGGAAATTCAAAACCTGGAAACCTATATTCAACATCAAATAGTCCCCAGGGGTATGCGGATTCAGTCCCCAGAGTTCCGTAAGAAGTGGGAAAAAGAGGCCGTTGAGAGCTCCCTCAGACTTATGGCATTGTTGCTGGAGGAGGAAAAGGCCCTGCACACTAAAAACACCACATTGTTGCAGGAGCAAATTGCAGAAGTGAGCAAATTCTCCAGTAACTCTGAATTTACGCGTAAGGAGGTCTTTTTGCAACAGACGGTGGAACGGTTTACGGCCCAGCTTAAAGAACGTAAGCACTCTCAATTTTTGAGAGATAAAGCTGATTTTAAAGAAGGGCGCATTCTCGATTTCGCGACTAAAACTGCAAGGACCCTTGAGGTTGAGACAGAACCCTCATCCTCTGAGGGGGAAACTGAAGTGGAAGGTACCTCCTACCAGAATAGCCAATACCCCATCTTCCAACCCTCTAATAAGGGACCTAGAGGAAGGGGAGGCAGAGGTAGGAACCCCAGATCACGGGGAGGTTTTTTAGGGAACCAAACTACGAGGTCCTACAGTCTCAGAAACGGCAAGAACCAATAGTACACCATCACAGAATGGGTGCAGCTGATTATGAGACTGGAAACCCTCTAGGAAAAAACAGGTCCAGGGACAAGTTACAAATCATTAACTTGTCTGATAGGTCACTTACGGAGGTAGAACTGGAACTACTTAGCAAGGGCCTATCATTTGTTCCCACCTGTTCCTTTAGCTCCTTCGAATGGGTCAAGGATTTGACCTTATTCGTGAGGAAACTCAAATGGAAAAAATTCTTTGCTACACATAATCAACAACAGTGCAATGAATTGGGTGTGGACATAAATGACCTGCCGGATATCCAACTACTGGCATCCCTTATGGAGGAAGGGAGTAGGGAGATTGGTGAGGGTCCATTTACGGACCTCAAATTGTCCTCTACTAAAAACCCGCCCCTTAGTGATGGCACACCACCTGACATTTTTCTCAAGGTCGTCACAGACCAACTGAGAAAGCTAGACACATTGAAGGGGACTGAGTCCAATCTCCGGAAAAGGGAGATTGAGGCCCTAATTTCACTGGAACGCGACAACTCCCTTGTCATTAAACCATCGGACAAGGGAGGGAATATTGTCGTTATGAACTGTGAGCAATATAAGATCATGTGTCTGAACATTCTCAGTGATAAATCATGTTATCGTGTGCTGGAATCAAATCCTACTGAGATGTTCAGGAGGCAATTGAAGGACCTCTTGGACACAGGCACACGATCATGCCCTTATCAGTAGATCTGAATTTGAGTTTTTGTTTCCCAAACATCCCCAGATCCCTTGTTTCTATGGGTTACCCAAGGTGCACAAGGGACTTACCCCTTTAAAGGGACGTCCCATTGTGTCAGGGACTGGGAGTTTGACACATCCAATCAGTACATACGTGGATAGGATTTTACGACCATTTGCGGTGTCCCTATCCTCGTATGTACGTGATTCTATGGATGTAATCAAAAAATTGGAAGGAATACATCTCGGTGAGAACGTTATGCTGGCCAGCCTGGATGTTGAGGCCTTGTACAGCTCCATACCCCATGATAGGGGGTGTGGAGTTGTGGCCTCTTTCCTTAGTCAACGTGGCACCCATTGTTGGCAGCATAACGAATTTATCCTTGAACTAATGAAATTTATCCTTGAGCACAACTGTTTTACCTTTGATCATCGCATGTACCACCAGCTCAGGGGAGTGGCGATGGGGAGCCCCTGTGCCCCGACCTTCGCCAATCTCTACCTGGGCTGGTGGGAACGTGAAGTTGTGTTCGCGGATAATCAGAGATGGGCTGACCACATTAATTTGTGGTTACGCTTCATCGATGATGTATTGATTTTATGGTCTGGGAGTGTTGAGGACTTCAATCGGTTTGTTTCAGACCTAAACATAAACACTATGGGATTATTCTTCACATCAGAGATCCAGGAATCTCAAATCAACTTTCTGGATTTAACCATCTTCAGGGACAGGATGGGCAATATTGGCACACGGCTGTTCCGCAAGGAGACTGCAACAAACAGCCTCCTTAGTTGGGACAGCTGCCACCCCCTGCCCCTGAAGAGGGGAATTCCAAAAGGGCAATACCTTCGGGTAAGGCGTAACTGCTCCAGTATGTCGGATTTCAGAACGGCATCCAGTGATCTCCGAACCAGATTTAGGAGTAGGGGGTACCCACAACATGTACTAACTAAGGCGTACCAGCATTCACTGGCACAAAACCGGGATGCCCTCCTTACCCCTAGGTCGGGATCGGCTGGAATGGACCAGTTGCGCATCATAGCCACATATGATGAAGCACACAACACAGTGCGTGACCTGCTGACGACCTATTGGGGTATTCTCAAATCAGACCCAGATATTGGGGATATGATAGGCGATGTACCTCTGATCACGTACAGACGTGGACGTAGTTTGAGAGATCGCCTGGTCCACAGGCTTTTTTCAGGGCCCGACTACATCCACATGGCTGAGTACCAGCCTCAAAGGGACCTTTCGCTGTGGCAGCTGCGTGGCTTGCCCTGCAATCCAGACTGGCGCTACATTTATCTGTAGCGTCACCGAACAGAGATTTACTATCAGATCATTTGTTAATTGCAAAACAAGAGGCCTGGTATATTTGGCCACTTGTGTTTGCGGAAAGCAATATGTGGGTAAAACCACAAGAGAATTCCGTAGAAGAGTAGCAGAACATCTAAATGACATCCGCAAAGGGGCGGATACCCCGATTGCTAGACACATATCGACCATGCACAATGGTGATGTGGATGTCATCAAATTTCAGGCTGTGGAGGTGGTCAGAAGATCGCCAAGAGGAGGCGACTTTGATAGGCGGTTAATGCAAAAAGAGACACAGTGGATTTACCGCTATGTGCGCTCCAGCCCCAGGGACTAAATGAGTATAATTCCTTTGTGTGTTTTCTCTAGATCCCTGGAGCTGAGGTGCAACGGGGGAACATTAGGGGTGATGACATACTGCCCACGATCCATGTGTCCCAGCGGCATTGATCACTAATGATCTTATGTCATTAGATCACCTAGGCAATTGAGGGGGCTAGGAGATAACAGGGGTGTGATAGTGTAATTATTGGTTGTGGATTATTTATACCACATCATACCATACACTGCCCCTTTAAATCAGCCTGATCACAGTATTGCCATCTAGCAAAAATGCTGCTGGGTCTTGCTTGACCCTTCTGTATCGTCTCCACCACCACCGATTGATGTCCTCAATTAATTAAACAACATAAATAAAATTAAATAAAATACAATGTAGTTCATACCACTTCATGATCCCTGTCCCGATCGGAGCTATACAAACGTTGCCAGGGTAGTAAGTCGCCGTATATATCTACTCTAATTTTAATGTAGAATGTTATTACATTCATCTGGGCCGGTCTCATCGAGGGGGCGGCACAATGGGGGCGGGATGGATGATGCGGCGATGCCGCGCCTCCTGCATCCTCATTGGCCGTTCTGCAGGCAGGGCTCAGTTGAGGGGAGGAGGACTCTCCTCATATTCTGTGCACCTGAGCGGCCGCGTTTGGCCACCTCGTACTTACAGCTGCAGCCTCTGTAATGGAGGCTTAGCAGCTTTGAATATTTATCCTGTTAACCACAGATACACGCTCCTGACGAGCCTTATGGCGAAACGCGTCGAGTGTGGTGTGGGGATGAATTAATGTTCATATGTATCTGCTTTGCGCTCACACTGCAGTTGAGGTCTGCGGCTCTCAGCCCTCTGCAGGTAGATGAGCAACAGCAATCCAGATCTGTCTGTTTCACCCAGCTTAGCTTAGATCCAGTGATTCGTGTCTGCAGGGCCGATTCTTAGACATCCGTTTCACATGAACGGATGGATTCAATTGAGATCGGCTTCTGCAGGCAGATGTTTATCACTGGATTAGTCTATCCATAACTTTAGTCGAGGGATCCATGAGCTGGCAGTGATTCAGAGCACTCTGACCGCGCCATAGTGCTTACTTCTGTGGAATCAATTAGCACGGCCCCATGGCCCTCTGCTTTCACTTGCAGTATAGCACTAGCCTGCGGCATTTCTAGTGACCCCACCCGCAGTTGCATTTACCGTGTATGCGGCTCATAGGTCCTCATATCGACCCTATACTGAATGGATGGTGTCCTAGAATTTTTAATATAGGTTAGTCCCCCTTCCCTTTTGTTTTTCTGATTAATAAAGTAACAGTTTTAACAGAAATGTAGCGTTCCAAACGACAGTGATTTGATTTTGACAGGTGGAACGTATACCATATATTAGTTATACCAGTGAAATTCAGTGCATATGTCACCAACCGAACTAACAGACAGATTAACTACTATATTTTTGTGTCAGGGGTACAAAGATGGTGCATTACACTCACAAAAAAATTGCTATAGGTCACCCACAGAATTAACAGCCAGATTAATTATTTTATTTCTGTGTCAGGGGTGCAAAAAACTTTATCTTACTGTTATTTTGTAGTAAAAAGATCACATAGAGGCACGGAACATATTTAATCATAGTTAATGCTCCGTGTCTCTGCTGTCCGGAACACGGCTTGGCTGTCTTTCATGCAGCAGATTCCACACACGGCATCTGCTCGTGTGAAAGAGACCTAACACTCTCCCTCACTTCAGCTGCCTGCTTCCTGTTCCTGCACTAATCAGAGCTGATGGGCGGTGCTACACGTGATCCAACTTGATGATGCAATGGCCAAACACAGCCATGCCATTACTAGGCATGGCTATGATGGTTTCTAAGTGCCAACAGATTAAAAGCTTGTTGATTGGCTGCCCTGCAGCCTTTCAACAAGCTTTTTTAAATGCCCAAACACTGAACTCGAACCTAAACTTTTACTGCAAAGTTCGGGTTTGGGTCCGGGTCCCCAAACTCGCAAAGTTCGGAACGAACCCGAACTTTGCAGTTTAAGTTCCCTCAACACTATTCAATAGTGATTATTCTGGTGACAGATTTCCTTTAAAGCTGACCTACAGCAATAAAGAAAAACGTCTGACTTGTTATGGAAACCTGGTTCAAAACTGTGTGTATTATAAGACTAAGGGCATGCAAGCTTCTATTGGCTGATAAGGGTCATGTGAATAGGCTTCTTTTGGCTAATGCATTTTATCACTGTGATCATAAAGTTATTTATGCCAAAAAATAAATGTGACAAATTTTATAATATAAAAAATCAATGATGGTATTACAGTTTTTTCCCACCCCCACTGCCTGAAAAACTTAATGAAAGATAGTCAGTGAATAGGGATAACTGAACCCGGACTGTACTGTTTGGGTTCGTAACGAACATTACGGTGTCCGGGTACCCTAACACAGACCTTGACGTTAAAGTCTGTGTTTGTTGTTTGGATTTTAAATAAAGCTTGTTGAAAGGCTGCAGCACAGCCAATCAACAAGTGTTTAAGCTGTGGGCACTTGGCAGCCATCATAGTCATGCCTAGTATCGGCATGGCTGTGATTGGCCGATGCAGCACGTGACCCTGCATGCATAAATTCCAGATCAGGTGTTGCACCGCCATTCTGCTTTAACTAGTGTTGGGACAGGATGCTGCTGCACAGTGGGGACAGTGTTAGGGTTTTATTGTTTTTCATAACTCTGTGGGTGACCTATAGGCATTTTTATGGGTAAAATGCAACTCCTTTGCACCAAAGACACAGAAACACAATACTTAATCAGGCTGTTAATTCTGTGGGTGTAACCTAAAACCATTTTTGAGGATCATAACACAGCATTTGCTGTGGACAGGCATGGAAGATAAGACCAATGAGTGGTTGGTGCTGCTGAGCCTCAAGCCCAGCCTGGTGGTGTGCGACAACAGGCAAAATCTTGTGGCAGCTCTGGGCCTAGCCAGTTTGTAGCACATCCCTTGCCTGGCACATGTGCTGAATTTGGTGCAGAGGTTCCTGAAAAATTACCCTGATATGTCAGAGCTGCTGCAGAAAGCGTGGGCCGTGCACACTTTTGACGTTCTCACCCTGCTGCTGTTCGCCTGTCTGCGCTGTAGCGTAACTTCTGCCAGGGCACAATTTTGGTGGATGAAGAGGATGATGAGAAGGGAGGATCTGCGTTCACAACAGGGTGGCACCCAAATCAGCTCACGGGCATTAATTTAGAATAGTTGGGGGAATACAGAATACACAGTGTAGGGATTCACTCTGATAGGCAGGTTAGCGGACGCAGTATAGAGGCAACAACAAAGTCTTTGAATTAAAAAGTTCAGTGTTTATTCACACATTAAGTAAAAAACAAAACAAAAGGTCAGTTTCAAGGAAAACAGTCACCTTGTGATTTTGGTGTTTGTTGACACCATGCAGCAAATAAGAAGTCCTTGGAAAAAGTTGAATCCACCTGCTTTCACACCAACAAGGAAGCAGGCCTTAATACAGGGCCAAACTCCCAGGTCCTAACACAGAGACTGACTGAGCTTCACTGTCCACACCACCTGACAGTGCTGCGTGTGTTTTATAGCCCAAAAACAATACCCAGCCTGGAACGTGGGGAGTAGTCACCCACCCAGCACTTTGACTTCTCCCAGTAAGAGCCGTCCCGGATCAGCTATTACAGCCATACTAAATAGCAATGTGTCAAACAGCAACTGCTGCTAACACATGAAACCCTAACCGGCTCTTACTTCACCGATGCCAGGAACCTCGGTGACATATATCTATCATCTACGATCATCCCTTGAACCCTCCTACAACAGACAATACACCTCCCACCGAGGACAGCTTGTCAATGCCTGTGGGCAGCCTGGCACAATAGAACAACAGTATCTAACGTGTGGATCTCGCAATGACAGATGCAGCAAAGGCTGCAAAATTATTATTTTTGCCCTAAATAGGTGTTTTTTTCATAGAAGAATAGAGCAACAGTATCTAAAGGGTGTATCTCACAATGACAGATGCAGCAAAGGCTGCAAAATTAAGATTTTTGCCCAAAATGGGTGTTTTTTTTTTAATACCAGAATAGCATAGCAGTATCTAAAGCGTGTATCTCACACGTACAAATGCAGACAAGGCCGCAAATTATGATTTTTGCACAAAATGGGTGTTTTTTGAATACCAGAATAGCACAGCAGTATCTAAAGAGTGTATCTCACAATGACAGATGCAGCAAAGGATGCAAAATTAAGATTTTTGCCCTAAATTGGTGTTTTTTTTTTATAGCAGAATAGAACAACAGTATCTAAAGTGTGTATCTTACACTGACAGATGCAGACAAGGCCAGCACAGAAAAACTTGGCCTTGGGCACCAGTGGACATTTCAGCATGACAATGACCCAAAACACACAGCAAAAGTGGTGAAGAAATGGTTAGTAGACAACAACATTAACGTTTTGGAGTGGCCCAGCCAGAGTCCAGACTTGAATCCAATTGAGAATCTGTGGAGGGAGCTAAAGATCAGGGTGATGGCAAGAAGACCCTCCAACCTGAAAGACTTGGAGCTCATTGCTAAAGATGAATGAGCAAAAATACCTGTGGAGACATGCAAAAAGCTGGTCTGCAATTATAGGAAGCGTTTAATTGCTGTAATAGCCAATAAAGGCTTTTCTATTGATTATTGAGAAGGGTATGATTAATTTTGGACTGGACACTTTTTGCTCAAATGTAAATAAAAGCTGAGAAATGTTTTTTTTTTCCACAATAATGCCTCTTGTACATCGTCTTATTATCTTTTGGGAGACACCTATGTCATTTCCCATCAAAAAATTACTTGCTGGTTAAATAAAAGTAACTTTTAAGTCAAAATTTGCTTGGGGTATGAATAATTATGGGCAGCACTGTAAATAACAGACAGATAAAAGTTATTTTTCTGTGTCACTGGGCTCAGGGCAGGGTAAAAATATTGTGCACTGCACCCACAAAACTAAATATAGGCAGATTGCTGAGTTAACAAGCACTTCTGATTAAATATTTTTTCCTATTCTCTTCCTCACAGCAGCAGCATCCTCTCCCTACACTAGTAAAAGCAGAGTGACATGCAACGCTACGTGACCACAGCTTACCATATATAGAGGCTGGGTCACATGCTGCACTGGCCATTCACAGCCATGCCATCAGTAGGCATGGCTGTGATGGCTTCTAAGTAGAGTTGAGCGGACACCTGGATGTTCGGGTTCGAGAAGTTCGGCCAAACTTCCCGGAAATGTTCGAGTTCGGGATCCGAACCCGATCCAAACTTCGTCCCGAACCCGAACCCCATTGAAGTCAATGGGGACCCGAACTTTTCGGCACTAAAAAGGCTGTAAAACAGCCCAGGAAAGGGCTAGAGGGCTGCAAAAGCAACATGTAGGTAAATCCCATGCAAACAAATGTGGATAGGGAAATGAATAAAAATAAAAATAAAATAAATAAAAATTAACCAATATCAATTGGAGAGAGGTCCCATAGCAGAGAATCTGGCTTCACGTCACCCACCACTGGAACAGTCCATTCTCAGATATTTAGGCCCCGGCACCCAGGCAGAGGAGAGAGGTCCCGTAACAGAGAATCTGTCTTCATGTCAGCAGAGAATCAGTCTGCATGTCATAGCAGAGAATCAGGCTTCACGTCACCCAACATTGGAACAGTCCATTGGCATATATTTAGGCCCAGGCACCCAGGCAGAGGAGAGAGGTCCCGTAACAGAGAATCTGTCTTCATGTCAGCAGAGAATCAGTCTGCATGTCATAGCAGAGAATCAGGCTTCACGTCACCCAACATTGGAACAGTCCATTGGCATATATTTAGGCCCAGGCACCCAGGCAGAGGAGAGAGGTCCCGTAACAGAGGATCTGGCTTTATGTCAGCAGAGAATCAGTCTGCATGTCATAGCAGAGAATCAGGCTTCACGTCAGCCACCACTGCAACAGTCCATTGTCATATATTTAGGCCCAGCACACAGGCAGAGGAGAGAGGTCCCGTAACAGAGAATCTGTCTTCATGTCAGCAGAGAATTAGTCTGCATGTCATAGCAGAGAATCAGGCTTCACGTCAGCCACCACTGCAACAGTCCATTGTCAGATATTTAGGCCCAGCAACCAGGCAGAGGAGAGAGGTCCCGTAACAGAGAATCTGTCTTCATGTCAGCAGAGAATTAGTCTGCATGTCATAGCAGAGAATCAGGCTTCACGTCAGCCACCACTGCAACAGTCCATTGTCAGATATTTAGGCCCAGCACCCAGGCAGAGGAGAGAGGTCCCGTAACAGAGAATCTGGCTTCATGTCAGCAGAGAATCAGTCTGCATGTCATAGCAGAGAATCAGGCTTCACGTCACCCAACATTGGAACAGTCCATTGGCATATATTTAGGCCCAGGCACCCAGGCAGAGGAGAGAGGTCCCGTAACAGAGAATCTGTCTTCATGTCAGCAGAGAATCAGTCTGCATGTCATAGCAGAGAATCAGGCTTCACGTCACCCAACATTGGAACAGTCCATTGGCATATATTTAGGCCCAGGCACCCAGGCAGAGGAGAGAGGTCCCGTAACAGAGGATCTGGCTTTATGTCAGCAGAGAATCAGTCTGCATGTCATAGCAGAGAATCAGGCTTCACGTCAGCCACCACTGCAACAGTCCATTGTCATATATTTAGGCCCAGCACACAGGCAGAGGAGAGAGGTCCCGTAACAGAGAATCTGTCTTCATGTCAGCAGAGAATTAGTCTGCATGTCATAGCAGAGAATCAGGCTTCACGTCAGCCACCACTGCAACAGTCCATTGTCAGATATTTAGGCCCAGCAACCAGGCAGAGGAGAGAGGTCCCGTAACAGAGAATCTGTCTTCATGTCAGCAGAGAATCAGTCTGCATGTCATAGCAGAGAATCAGGCTTCAAGTCAGCCACCAGTGCAACAGTCCATTGTCAGATATTTAGGCCCAGCACCCAGGCAGAGGAGAGAGGTCCTGTAACAGAGGATCTGGCTTCATGTCAGCAGAGAATCAGTCTGCATGTCATAGCAGAGAATCAGGCTTCACGTCAGCCACCACTGCAACAGTCCATTGGCATATATTTAGGCCCAGCACCCAGGCAGAGGAGAGAGGTCCCGTAACAGAGAATCTGTCTTCATGTCAGCAGAGAATCAGTTTGCATGTCATAGCAGAGAATCAGGCTTCAAGTCAGCCACCACTGCAACAGTCCATTGTCATATATTTAGGCCCAGCACACAGTCAGAGGAGAGAGGTCCCGTAACAGAGAATCTGTCTTCATGTCAGCAGAGAATTAGTCTGCATGTCATAGCAGAGAATCAGGCTTCACGTCAGCCACCACTGCAACAGTCCATTGGCATATATTTAGGCCCAGCACCCAGGCAGAGGAGAGAGGTCCCGTAAAAGAGGATCTGGCTTCATGTCAGCAGAGAATCAGTCTGCATGTCATAGCAGAGAATCAGGCTTAAAGTCAGCCACCACTGCAACAGTCCATTGTCATATATTTAGGCCCAGCACACAGTCAGAGGAGAGAGGTCCCGTAACAGAGAATCTGTCTTCATGTCAGCAGAGAATTAGTCTGCATGTCATAGCAGAGAATCAGGCTTCACGTCAGCCACCAGTGCAACAGTCCATTGTCATATATTTAGGCCCAGCACCCAGGCAGAGGAGAGAGGTCCCGTAACAGAGGATCTGGCTTCATGTCAGCAGAGAATCAGTCTGCATGTCATAGCAGAGAATCAGGCTTCACGTCAGCCACCAATTCAACAGTCCATTGTCAGATATTTAGGCCCAGCACCCAGGTAGAGGAGAGAGGTCCAGTAACAGAGAATCTGGCTTCATGTCAGCAGAGAATTAGTCTGCATGTCATAGCAGATAATCAGGCTTCACGTCACCCAACATTGGAACAGTCCATTGGCATATATTTAGGCCCAGGCACCCAGGCAGAGGAGAGAGGTCCCGTAACAGAGAATCTGTCTTCATGTCAGCAGAGAATCAGTCTGCATGTCATAGCAGAGAATCAGGCTTCACGTCACCCAACATTGGAACAGTCCATTGGCATATATTTAGGCCCAGGCACCCAGGCAGAGGAGAGAGGTCCCGTAACAGAGGATCTGGCTTTATGTCAGCAGAGAATTAGTCTGCATGTCATAGCAGAGAATCAGGCTTCACGTCAGCCACCACTGCAACAGTCCATTGTCATATATTTAGGCCCAGCACACAGGCAGAGAAGAGAGGTCCCGTAACAGAGAATCTGTCTTCATGTCAGCAGAGAATTAGTCTGCATGTCATAGCAGAGAATCAGGCTTTACGTCAGCCACCACTGCAACAGTCCATTGTCAGATATTTAGGCCCAGCAACCAGGCAGAGGAGAGAGGTCCCGTAACAGAGAATCTGTCTTCATGTCAGCAGAGAATCAGTCTGCATGTCATAGCAGAGAATCAGGCTTCAAGTCAGCCACCAGTGCAACAGTCCATTGTCATATATTTAGGCCCAGCACCCAGGCAGAGGAGAGAGGTCCCATAACAGAGGATCTGGCTTTATGTCAGCAGAGAATCAGTCTGCATGTCATAGCAGAGAATCAGGCTTCACGTCAGCCACAACTGCAACAGTCCATTGTCAGATATTTAGGCCCAGCAACCAGGCAGAGGAGAGAGGTCCCGTAACAGAGAATCTGTCTTCATGTCAGCAGAGAATCAGTCTGCATGTCATAGCAGAGAATCAGGCTTCACGTCAGCCACCACTGCAACAGTCCATTGTCATATATTTAGGCCCAGCACACAGGCAGAGAAGAGAGGTCCCGTAACAGAGAATCTGTCTTCATGTCAGCAGAGAATTAGTCTGCATGTCATAGCAGAGAATCAGGC
Source organism: Bufo gargarizans (assembly GCF_014858855.1). Lineage (NCBI taxonomy): Eukaryota > Metazoa > Chordata > Amphibia > Anura > Bufonidae > Bufo > Bufo gargarizans. Next base: position 635,205,712 of record NC_058081.1, read on the forward strand.
TTTACGTCAGCCACCACTGCAACAGTCCATTGTCAGATATTTAGGCCCAGCAACCAGGCAGAGGAGAGAGGTCCCGTAACAGAGAATCTGTCTTCATGTCAGCAGAGAATCAGTCTGCATGTCATAGCAGAGAATCAGGCTTCAAGTCAGCCACCAGTGCAACAGTCCATTGTCATATATTTAGGCCCAGCACCCAGGCAGAGGAGAGAGGTCCCATAACAGAGGATCTGGCTTTATGTCAGCAGAGAATCAGTCTGCATGTCATAGCAGAGAATCAGGCTTCACGTCAGCCACCACTGCAACAGTCCATTGTCAGATATTTAGGCCCAGCAACCAGGCAGAGGAGAGAGGTCCCGTAACAGAGAATCTGTCTTCATGTCAGCAGAGAATCAGTCTGCATGTCATAGCAGAGAATCAGGCTTCACGTCAGCCACCACTGCAACAGTCCATTGTCATATATTTAGGCCCAGCACCCAGGCAGAGGAGAGAGGTCCCGTAACAGAGGATCTGGCTTCATGTCAGCAGAGAATCAGTCTGCATGTCATAGCAGAGAATCAGGCTTCACGTCAGCCACCACTGCAACAGTCCATTGTCAGATATTTAGGCCCAGCACCCAGGTAGAGGAGAGAGGTCCAGTAACAGAGAATCTGGCTTCATGTCAGCAGAGAATTAGTCTGCATGTCATAGCAGAGAATCAGGCTTCACGTCACCCAACATTGGAACAGTCCATTGGCATATATTTAGGCCCAGGCACCCAGGCAGAGGAGAGAGGTCCCGTAACAGAGAATCTGGCTTTATGTCAGCAGAGAATCAGTCTGCATGTCATAGCAGAGAATCAGGCTTCACGTCAGCCACCACTGCAACAGTCCATTGTCATATATTTAGGCCCAGCACACAGGCAGAGGAGAGAGGTCCCGTAACAGAGAATCTGTCTTCATGTCAGCAGAGAATTAGTCTGCATGTCATAGCAGAGAATCAGGCTTCACGTCAGCCACCACTGCAACAGTCCATTGTCAGATATTTAGGCCCAGCAACCAGGCAGAGGAGAGAGGTCCCGTAACAGAGGATCTGGCTTCATGTCAGCAGAGAATCAGTCTGCATGTCATAGCAGAGAATCAGGCTTCACGTCAGCCACCACTGCAACAGTCCATTGGCATATATTTAGGCCCAGCACCCAGGCAGAGGAGAGAGGTCCCGTAACAGAGAATCTGTCTTCATGTCAGCAGAGAATCAGTTTGCATGTCATAGCAGAGAATCAGGCTTCAAGTCAGCCACCACTGCAACAGTCCATTGTCATATATTTAGGCCCAGCACACAGTCAGAGGAGAGAGGTCCCGTAACAGAGAATCTGTCTTCATGTCAGCAGAGAATTAGTCTGCATGTCATAGCAGAGAATCAGGCTTCACGTCAGCCACCACTGCAACAGTCCATTGGCATATATTTAGGCCCAGCACCCAGGCAGAGGAGAGAGGTCCCGTAAAAGAGGATCTGGCTTCATGTCAGCAGAGAATCAGTCTGCATGTCATAGCAGAGAATCAGGCTTCACGTCAGCCACCACTGCAACAGTCCATTGTCATATATTTAGGCCCAGCACACAGTCTGAGGAGAGAGGTCCCGTAACAGAGAATCTGTCTTCATGTCAGCAGAGAATTAGTCTGCATGTCATAGCAGAGAATCAGGCTTCACCTCAGCCACCACTGCAACAGTCCATTGTCAGATATTTAGGCCCAGCACCCAGGCAGAGGAGAGAGGTCCCGTAACAGAGAATCTGTCTTCATGTCAGCAGAGAATCAGTCTGCATGTCATAGCAGAGAATCAGGCTTCACGTCAGCCACCAGTGCAACAGTCCATTGTCATATATTTAGGCCCAGCACCCAGGCAGAGGAGAGAGGTCCCGTAACAGAGGATCTGGCTTCATGTCAGCAGAGAATCAGTCTGCATGTCATAGCAGAGAATCAGGCTTCACGTCACCCAACATTGGAACAGTCCATTGGCATATATTTAGGCCCAGCACACAGGCAGAGGAGAGAGTTCCAGTAACAGAGAATCTGTCTTCATGTCAGCAGAGAATTAGTCTGCATGTCATAGCAGAGAATCAGGCTTCACGTCAGCCACCACTGCAACAGTCCTTTGTCAGATATTTAGGCCCAGCACTCAGGCAGAGGAGAGAGGTCCCGTAACAGAGAATCTCGCTTCATGTCAGCAGAGAATTAGTCTGCATGTCATAGCAGAGAATCAGGCTTCACGTCACCCAACATTGGAACAGTCCATTGGCATATATTTAGGCCCCGGCACCCAGACAGAGGAGAGGTTCATTCAACTTTGGGTAGCCTCGCAATATAATGGTAAAATGAAAATAAAAATAGGATTGAATGAGGAAGTGCCCTGGAGTTCAATAATATATGGTTAAGGGGAGGTAGTTAATGTCTAATCTGCACAAGGGATGGACAGGTCCTGTTGGATCCATGCCTGGTTCATTTTTATGAACGTCAGCTTGTCCACATTGGCTGTAGACAGGCGCCTGCGTTTGTCTGTAATGACGCCCCCTTCCGTGCTGAATACACGTTCAGACAAAACGCTGGCCGCCGGGCAGGCCAGCACCTCCAAGGCATAAAAGGCTAGCTCTGGCCACGTGGACAATTTAGAGACCCAGAAGTTGAATGGGGCCGAACCATCAGTCAGTACGTGGAGGGGTGTGCACACGTACTGTTCCACCATGTTAGTGAAATGTTGCCTCCTGCTAACACGTTGCGTATCAGGTGGTGGTGCAGTTAGCTGTGGCGTGTTGACAAAACTTTTCCACATCTCTGCCATGCTAACCCTGCCCTCAGAGGAGCTGGTCGTGACACAGCTGCCTTGGCGACCTCTTGCTCCTCCTCTGCCTTGGCCATGGGCTTCCACTTGTTCCCCTGTGACATTTGGGAATGCTCTCAGTAGCGCGTCTACCAACGTGCGCTTGTACTCGCGCATCTTCCTATCACGCTCCAGTGCAGGAAGTAAGGTGAGCACATTGTCTTTGTACCGTGGATCCAGCAAGGTGGCAACCCAGTAGTCCGCACACGTTAAAATGTGGGCAACTCTGCTGTCGTTGCGCAGGCACTGCAGCATGTTGTCGCTCATGTGTGCCAGGCTGCCCAGGGGTAAGGACAAGCTGTCCACTGTGGGAGGCGTATCGTCATCGTCCTGCCTTTCCCCCCAGCCACGCACCAGTGATGGGCCCGAGCTGCGTTGGTTGCCACCCCTCTGTGACCATGCTTCATCCTCATCCTCCTCCACCTCCTCCTCATCCTCGTCCTCCTCGTCCTCCAGTAGTGGGCCCTGGCTGGCCACATTTGTACCTGGCCTCTGCTGTTGCAAAAAACCTCCCTCTGAGTCACTTCGAAGAGACTGGCCTGAAAGTGCTAAAAATGACCCCTCTTCCTCCTCCTCCTCCTCCTGGGCCACCTCCTCTTCGATCATCGCCCTAAGTGTTTTCTCAAGGAGACATAGAAGTGGTATTGTAACGCTGATAACGGCGTCATCGCCACTGGCCATGTTGGTGCAGTACTCGAAACAGCGCAACAGGGCACACAGGTCTCGCATGGAGGCCCAGTCATTGGTGGTGAAGTGGTGCTGTTCTGTAGTGCGACTGACCCGTGCGTGCTGCAGCTGAAACTCCACTATGGCCTGCTGCTGCTGCTCGCACAGTCTGTCCAGCATGTGCAAGGTGGAGTTCCACCTGGTGGGCACATCGCATATGAGGCGGTGAGCGGGAAGGCCGAAGCTACGCTGTAGCGCAGACAGGCGAGCAGCGGCAGGATGTGAACGCCGGAAGCGCGAACAGACGGCCCGCACTTTATGCAGCAGCTCTGACATGTCGGGGTAGTTGTGAATGAACTTCTGCACCACCAAATTCAGCACATGCGCCAAGCAAGGGATGTGCGTCAAACCGGCTAGTCCCAGAGCTGCAACGAGATTTCGCCCATTATCACACACCACCAGGCCGGGCTTGAGGCTCACCGGCAGCAACCACTCGTCGGTCTGTTGTTCTACACCCCGCCACAACTCCTGTGCGGTGTGGGGCCTGTCCCCAAAACATATGAGTTTCAGAATGGCCTGCTGACGTTTACCCCGGGCTGTGCTGAAGTTGGTGGTGAAGGTGTGTGGCTGACTGGATGAGCAGGTGGAAGAAGAGGAGGAGGAAGCCGAGAAGGAGGAGGTGGCAACAGGAGGCAAAGAATGTTGCCCTGCGATCCTTGGCGGCGGAAGGACGTGCGCCAAACAGCTCTCCGCCTGGGGCCCAGCTGCCACTACATTTACCCAGTGTGCAGTTAGGGAGATATAGCGTCCCTGGCCGTGCTTACTGGTCCACGTATCTGTGGTTAGGTGGACCTTGCCACAGATGGCGTTGCGCAGTGCACACTTGATTTTATCGGATACTTGGTTGTGCAGGGAAGGCACGGCTCTCTTGGAGAAGTAGTGCCGGTTAGGAACAACATACTGTAAGACAGCAAGCGACATGAGCTGTTTGAAGCTGTCTGTGTCCACCAGCCTAAATGACAGCATTTCATAGGCCAGTAGTTTAGAAATGCTGGCATTCAGGGCCAGGGATCGAGGGTGGCTAGGTGGGAATTTACGCTTTCTCTCAAATGTTTGTGAGATGGAGAGCTGAACGCTGCCGTGTGACATGGTTGAGATGCTTGGTGACGGAGGTGGTGGTGGTGTTGGTGGTACATCCCCTGTTTGCTGGGCGGCAGGTGCCAACGTTCCTCCAGAGGCGGAGGAAGAGGCCGAGGCGGCGGCAGCAGCAGAAGAGGCCGAGGCGGTAGCAGCAGAAGAGGTAGCAGGGGGAGCCTGAGTGACTTCCTTGTTTTTAAGGTGTTTACTCCACTGCAGTTCATGCTTTGCATGCAGGTGCCTGGTCATGCAGGTTGTGCTAAGGTTTAGAACGTTAATGCCTCGCTTCAGGCTCTGATGGCACAGCGTGCAAACCACTCGGGTCTTGTCGTCAGCACATTGTTTGAAGAAGTGCCATGCCAGGGAACTCCTTGAAGCTGCCTTAGGGGTGCTCGATCCCAGATGGCGGCGGTCAGTAGCAGGCGGAGTCTCTTGGCGGCGGGTGTTCTGCTTTTGCCCACTGCTCCCTCTTTTGCTATGCTGTTGGCTTGGTCTCACCACTGGCTCTTCCTCCGAACTGTTAAAGTCAGTGGCACGACCTTCATTTCATGTGGGGTCTAGGACCTCATCGTCCCCTGCATCGTCTTCCACCCAGTCTTGATCCCTGACCTCCTGTTCAGTCTGCACACTGCAGAGAGACGCAGCAGTTGGCACCTGTGTTTCATCATCATCAGAGACATGCTGAGGTGGTATTCCCATGTTCTTATAATCAGGAAACATAAGTGGTTGTGCGTCAGTGCATTCTTTGTCTTCCACCGCTGGGGAAGGGCTGGGTGGATGCCCTTGGGAAACCCTGCCAGCGGAGTCTTCAAACAGCATTGAAGAGACTGCTGCATAACTTGAGGCTCGGACAGTTTCCCTGGTATGCATGGGGGTGATGTGACAGACTGATGGGCTTGGTTTTCAGGCGCCATCTGTGCGCTTTCTGCAGAAGACTGGGTGGGAGATAATGTGAACGTGCTGGATCCACTGTCGGCCACCCAATTGACTAATGCCTGTACCTGCTCAGGCCTTACCATCCTTAGAACGGCATTGGGCCCCACCAAATATCGCTGTAAATTATGGCGGCTACTGGGACCTGAGGTAGTTGGTACACTAGGACGTGTGGCTGTGGCAGAACGGCCACGTCCTCTCCCAGCACCAGAGGGTCCACTAACACCACCACGACCATGTCCGCGTCCGCGTCCTTTACTAGATGTTTTCCTCATTGTTATCATTCACCACAACAACAAAAATATTATTTGACCCAATGTATTGAATTCAAATTCAGGCCTTTTTTTAAAGACAACTAACACTATCTGGCTATCTATTTAGGTACCGTATTACACTAATACAGGCACAGCAGTAACGACAGATTTAGCTGGGTATAAATTTGAGGCCTAGTATTTAGGCGCTGGGTGACAGGTATAGGCTTACTGACAGAATTAGACTTGGAAATGCACAGTAGCGTGTGTGTGAAGTTATTCAGAATGACCCTATGTGCACCTTAAATATTATATACCCTTTTAGGGATAGATTTCAAATAGCTCTGATACAGCAGAAACCACTAAATGAGGAAATTGCTAAATTGGGAATTGTATTTCAACCCAGAACAAAAAATGTGCTTTGACGGACACTAAATAACTTGCCCAGCCACAACAGTACAGCAGTAACGACAGATTTAGCTGGATATAAATTTGAGGCCTAGTATTTAGGCGCTGGGTGACAGGTATAGGTTTACTGACAGAATTAGACTTGGAAATGCACAGTAGCGTGTGTGTGAAGTTATTCAGAATGACCCTATGTGCACCTTGAATATTATATACCCTTTTAGGGATAGATTTCAAATAGCTCTGATACAGCAGAAACCACTAAATGAGGAAATTGCTAAATTGGGAATTGTATTTCAACCCAGAACAAAAAATGTGCTTTGACGGACACTAAATAACTTGACCAGCCACAACAGTACAGCAGTAACGACAGATTTAGCTGGATATAAATTTGAGGCCTAGTATTTAGGCGCTGGGTGACAGGTATAGGTTTACTGACAGAATTAGACTTGGAAATGCACAGTAGCGTGTGTGTGAAGCTATTCAGAATGACACTATGTGCACCTTGAATATTATATACCCTTTTAGGGATAGATTTCAAATAGCTCTGATACAGCATAAACCACTAAATGAGGAAATTGCTAAATTGGGAATTGTATTTCAACCCAGAACAGAAAATGTGCTTTGATGGACACTAAATAACTTGCCCAGCCACAACAGTACAGCAGTAACGACAGATTTAGCTGGATATAAATTTGAGGCCTAGTATTTAGGCACTGGGTGACAGGTATAGGTTTACTGACAGAATTAGACTTGGAAATGCACAGTAGTGTGTGTGTGAAGTTATTCAGAATGACACTATGTGCACCTTGAATATTATATACCCTTTTAGGGATAGATTTTAAATAGCTCTGATACAGCAGAAACCACTAAATGAGGAAATTGCTAAATTGGGAATTGTATTTCAACCCAGAACAAAAAATGTGCTTTGACGGACACTAAATAACTTGCCCTGCTACAACAGTACAGCAGTAACGACAGATTTAGCAGGATATAAATTTGAGGCCTAGTATTTAGGCGCTGGGTGACAGGTATACGTTTTACGTACAGAATTATACTGGGATATGCACAGTAGCGTGTGTGTGAAGTTATTGAGAATGACCCTATCAGCACCTTGATTCTGATATACCCTTTTAGGGATGTATTTAAAGTAGGTCTGATACAGCATAAACCACTAAATTAGGAAATTGCTAAATTGGGAATTGTATTTCAACCCAGAACAAAAAAATATGCTTTGACGGACACTAAATAACTTGCCCAGTCACAACAGTACAGCAGTAACGACAGATTTAGCTGAATATAAATTTGAGGCCTAGTATTTAGGCGCTGGGTGACAGGTATAGATTTACTGACAGAATTAGACTTGGAAATGCACAGTAGCGTGTGTGTGTGAAGTTATTCAGAATGACCCTATGTGCACCTTGAATATTATATACCCTTTTAGGGATAGATTTAAAATAGCTCTGATACAGCAGAAACCACTAAATTCGGAAATTGCTAAATTGGGAATTGTATTTCAACCCAGAGCAAAAACTGTGCTTTGACGGACACTAAATAACTTGACCAGCCACACCAGTAACGACAGATTTAGCTGGATATAAACTTGAGGCCTAGTATTTAGGCGCTGGGTGACAGGTATACGTTTACTGACAGAATTAGACTGGGATATGGCCAAAAAATAACCACACTATTGATGGTTAAATGCACTTGGTGTGACAGCTTGACCAATCACACTACTGAGGGTTAAATGCACTTGGTGACAGGCGCAGCTTGCCCCTGATGTAGTATATGGCCAAAAAATAAACAGACTATTGCTGGTTAAATGCACTTGGTGTGACAGCTTGACCAACCACACCATTGAGGGTTAAATGCACTTGGTGACAGGTGCAGCTTGCCCCTGATGTAGTATATGGCCAAAAAATAAACAGACTATTGCTGGTTAAATGCACTTGGTGTGACAGCTTGACCAACCACACTACTGAGGGTTAAATGCACTTGGTCACTTGGTGACAGGCGCAGCTTGCCCCTGATGTAGTATATGGCCAAAAAATAAACAGACTATTGCTGGTTAAATGCACTTGGTGTGACAGTTTTACCCTGATGTAGGATTTAGCCAAAAAACAACCACACCATTGAGGGTTAAATGCACTTGGTGACAGCTTGCCCCTGATGTAGTATATGGCCAAAAAATAAACAGACTATTGCTGGTTAAATGCACTTGGTGTGACAGCTTCACCCTGATGTAGGATTTAGCCAAAAAACAACCACACCATTGAGGGTTAAATGCACTTGGTGACAGGCGCAGCTTGCCCCTGATGTAGTATATGGCCAAAAAATAAACAGACTATTGCTGGTTAAATGCACTTGGTGTGACAGCTTGACCCCGATGTAGGCTTTAGCCAAAAAACAACCACACCATTGAGGGTTAAATGCACTTGGTGACAGCTTGCCCCTGATGTAGTATATGGCCAAAAAATAAACAGACTATTGCTGGTTAAATGCACTTGGTGTGACAGTTTTACCCTGATGTAGGATTTAGCCAAAAAACAACCACACCATTGAGGGTTAAATGCACTTGGTGACAGCTTGCCCCTGATGTAGTATATGGCCAAAAAATAAACAGACTATTGCTGGTTAAATGCACTTGGTGTGACAGCTTGACCCCGATGTAGGCTTTAGCCAAAAAACAACCACACTATTGAGGGTTAAATGCACTTGGTGACAGCTTGCCCCTGATGTAGTATATGGCCAAAAAATAAACAGACTATTGCTGGTTAAATGCACTTGGTGTGACAGTTTTACCCTGATGTAGGATTTAGCCAAAAAACAACCACACCATTGAGGGTTAAATGCACTTGGTGACAGCTTGCCCCTGATGTAGTATATGGCCAAAAAATAAACAGACTATTGCTGGTTAAATGCACTTGGTGTGACAGCTTGACCCCGATGTAGGCTTTAGCCAAAAAACAACCACACCATTGAGGGTTAAATGCACTTGGTGGCAGCTTGTGCTGGCGCAACACAAGACACAAAATGGCCGCCGATCACCCCAGAAAAAGTGACTGAAAAATGCTCTGGGCAGCCTAAAAACAGTGAGCAATTCAATAGCAGCAGTTCAATCATCCACAGCTGCAGATCGATCAATGGATGGAGTCTTTTGGAGGAGTTAATCAGCCTAATCTCGCCCTACTGTCGCAGCAGCAACCTCTCCCTACGCTAATCAGAGCAGAGTGACGGGCGGCGCTATGTGACTCCAGCTTAAATAGAGGCTGGGTCACATGGTGCTCTAGTCAATCACAGCCATGCCAATAGTAGGCATGGCTGTGACGGCCTCTTGGGGCAAGTAGTATGACGCTTGTTGATTGGCTGCTTTGCAGCCTTTCAAAAAGCGCCAAGAAAGCGACGAACACCGAACCCGAACCCGGACTTTTACGAAAATGTCCGTGTTCGGGTCCGTGTCACGGACACCCCAAAATTCGGTACGAACCCGAACTATACAGTTCGGGTTTGCTCATCCCTACTTCTAAGGGCACAGAGTTAAACGCTTGTTGATTGGCTGCTCTGCAGCCTTTCAAAAAGCGTCATTAACTCGCCGAACACCGAACCCGAAGTTTTACTGAAATGTTCGGGTTCGGGTCTGGGGTCCAAAAATCCTAAAGTTTGGATTTGCTCAACCCTATCTGTGACTGTTTATACAGTAGAGAAGAACAGTGCCTAAGCTGAATTCTGAGCAGTAGAGATGTAATACTAAATCATGAGTTAAGAGCTTATGAATTGCTTTTACATCCATCGCATTACGTGCAAGCAAAGAAATTATTTCTGAATTGAGGTATAATCCATTGTTGTCTTCAAGAAATGTCAGCTATTTCATGACTGAAATTTGCTGAGAATGCATTAAGATGTTGTCCACATAAAACTGCATCTTTGACATTTATAGATAAGCTGAACTGGCATTTGGGGCACTTAGTCAGACCGCCATTAGAATGAGGGAGTGCAGTACCCAAGACCTGCGATCTGCAAATCAATTCTAGGAACCATATGCAATTCTCCTGTGAGACCCTCACTCCAGAAGGATCTTCAGTATCCAGAAACTGCTTCCAAGAAGCTAGAGTGTACAAATTCAGCAGAAGATCGTTGTTGTGTCCCGTGTCCATTGGTCCATTTTCCATGATTTTCTGCTGACCCATTGACTTTCAATGGGTCCATGGAAAACTCGGCTAATGCACCGTTTGTCATCCGCGTCCGTGATCCGTGTTTCCAGTCTGTGAAAAAAATATGACCTGTCCTAATTTTTTCACGGACAACGGTTCACGGACCCATTCAAGTCAATGGGTCTGTGAAAAAACACGGATGTACACAAGATTGTCATCCGTGTCAGTTTTTTTCCTATCATTTGCATGGCAAACTAAACTTAGATTTTTTTTTTACTTTCCTTCATGTTTTGAGATCCTGCAAAAATAAAGGAAGACGCACGGAAACAAAAATGGACACGGATCACGGAACAACGGAACCCCTTTTTGTGGACCGCAAAAAAATACTGTCGTGTGCATGAGGCCTTACAGACACTGTTGCAGGTTAGGGACTACGGCTAAAATAATCACCAGACCAGACTAACATCACTGTATCACAGTGAACACCTACTGTATATCCACAAGTGTCTGTAAGCGCCATTAAATGCCATCCAATCAGCCACCATACCTAATCATCTGGTGACAAAAACAGCACTTTGTACTTACTACTACAGGATATACTCGGAATTATATTTTACACTAAGAGACTTTAATAGGTTTACTTCTGGCCTGATTGTTCAAATCACTTTTCCTATCACCAGGGAGCAACGACCTAAGGGAGTAAACCGGGACACAACATTTTATCAGGGCCACTTCCACTCACATTCTCTGCACCAGCTTCTTAGGGGCTTGCTACAAGAGCTGTGAGTTGCAATTAACTAAGTACTATACCACACAGATAGAAACCAGTATTGCCAATAAACCATCAATAACGCTGATAAACCAACTTTTCTCCTGTTAAGCTCATTATACATTTTTCAATTAAAAACATTTAGCAGAAGAAAAACAAGACAGCAGAAGACAGCTCAAGAACCTAGATTTGCTCCTTTTTGACTGTTAAATCAATAAATATACAGCCAGGTCCAAAAACATTGAGACATCGACACAATTCTACCATGTTTGGCTCTATACACCACCACAATGGATTTGAAATGAAATGATGTGCTTTAACTGTAGACTGTCAGCTTTAATTTGAGGGTATTTACATTCAAATCAGGTTAAAAGTGTAGGAATTACAAGAGTTTGCATATGTGCCTCCCACTTATTAAGGGACCAAAAGAAATAGGCCAATTAGCTTCTCAGCTGTTCTATGGCAAGGTGTGTGTTATTCCCTCATTATCCCAATTACAATGAGCAGATAAAAGGTCCACAGTTCATTTCAAGTGTGCTATTTGCATTTGAATATGTTGCTGTCAACTCTCAAGATGAGATCCAAAGAGCTGTCACTATCAGTGAGGCAAGCCATCATTAGGCTTAAAAAACAAAACAACCCCATCAGAAAGATAGCAAAAACATTAGGCATGGCCAAAACAACTGTTTGGAACATTCTTAAAAAGAAGGAACGCACCGATGAGCTCAGCAACACCAAAAGACCTGGAAGACCACGGAAAACAACTGTGGTGGATGACCGAAGAATCCTTTCCCTGGTGAAGAAAACACCCGTCACAATAATTGGCCAGATAAAGAACACTCTCCAGGAGGTAGGTGTATGTGTGTCAAAGTCAACAATTAAGAGAAGACTTCACCAGAGTGAATACAGAGGGTTCACCACAAGGTGTAAACCATTGGTGAGCCTCAAAAACAGGAAGGCCAGATTAGAGTTTGCCAAACAACATCTAAAAAAGCCTTCACAGTTCTGGAACAACATCCTATGGACAGATAAGATCAACTTGTACCGGAGTGATGGCAAGAGAAGAGTATGGAGAAGGAAAGGAACTGCTCATGATCCTAAGCATACCACCTCATCAGTGAAACATCGTGGTGGTAGTGTCATGGCGTGGGCATGTATGGCTGCCAATGGAACCGGTTCTCGTTTTATTGATGATTTGACTGCTGACAAAAGCAGCAGGATGAATTCTGAAGTGTTTTGGGTAATATTATCTGCTCATATTCAGCCAAATGCTTCAGAACTCAATGGATGGCGCTTCATAGTGCAGATGGACAATGACCCAAAGCATACTGCAAAAGCAACTAAATAGTTTTTTAAGGGAAAGAAATGGAATGTTATGCAATGGCCAAGTCAATCACCTGACCTGAATCCGATTGAGCATGCATTTCACTTGCTGAAGACAAAACTGAAGGGAAAATGCCTCAAGAACAAGCAGGAACTGAAGACAGATGCAGTAGAGGCCTGGCAGAGAATCACCAGGAATGAAACCCAGCGTCTGGTGATGTCTATGCGTTCCAGACTTCAGGCTGTAATTGACTGCAAAGGATTTGCAACCAAGTATTAAAAAGTGAAAGTTTGATTTATGATTATTATTATGTCCCATTACTTTTGGTCTCTTAACAAGTGGGAGGCACATATGCAAACTGTTGTAATCCCTACACCGTTCACCTGATTTGGATGTAAATACCCTCAAATTAAAGCTGACAGTCTGCAGGTAAAGCACATCTTGTTTGTTTCATTTCAAATCCACTGTGGTGGTGTATAGAGCAAAAAATGTTAGAATTGTGTTGTTGTCCCAATATTTATAGACCTGACTGTATATTTATTTCAATTTTTTTTGCCTTAAAGGGGTATTCTGGTTGGTAGAAGTTATCCCCTATCCACATTATAGGGATTAACTATTAGATCAGTGGGGGTCCTACCGCTGAGAAACCACCAATCATGTGAATGGGGGCTCCGTACCCCCTGCAGCCCTGGTTAGGCTGTAGATAAATGAGCGCTGTACTTGCTATCTGCAGAACTCCCAAAGAAAGTAATAGAGCTGCCACACGCATGTGCGACTGGCAGCTCTGTTCATTTCAGAGGGACTGCAGTTGGATACTAGTTCCCCGATCTCGTGATCGGTTGGGGTCAAAGCGGTAGGATCCCCACCAATCTAATAGTTATCTCCTATCCTGTGGAAGTGTAAACTCACATAAAAATTTAGATAAAAGTTTGTGACAACCTTGGACACATTCAGAACAAGAATAAATGTATTACATGGTCTCGCTACATTATTTAAGGAATGCGCCCCTCAGACCTGCTCCAATATTTACCGTTACAACTAATTATTTCTCTCCTTATCTTGATAGTTCTGTTTTACATCACTTGTCTCACTTACCACACTGTTCCTTTGTCCTTTAGTGTATAAATATGTGACTCTTCAAATGTGGTCTTATACCCTGCCTAATGAAGAGACCTCAATAGTTTTGAGATCTTGATATTTCTTATCATCTAATTCAGTTAGACATTGGAAAGGTATCAATAACTGAGAACTCTCAATGTTTGTCTTCTCTCCAAAAATGCTACTCTGATCCGAGCAGTCAATGGTCCCTGACTGTTTATCCAGTAAGGAAGAACATTGTTTAAGCTGCGTTCTGAGCAGTTGAGATTTCATACTAAATCAACGGTTAAGCTTATGAATTGCAGTTACATCCATCACATTACCTGCAAGCAGAGAAATTATTTTTGAACGGAGGTAAAAGCCATTGTTGGCTTCAAGAAATATTATTGCTATTTTGTTACTTAAATTTACTGATGATGGATTAAGATGTTGCTGTTTGATATTTAAAGGTGAATTTAAAAAATATTGAAATACATTATCATTTGACATGCAATTTAAATAAAAGGTAGGAATTGTCCAGGAGCCATTAGTCCTGAAGAGGATGTACAATGACGTAATTGGTCTAGGAAGAGGCCTAAGAACCCACAGAGCGCCACAACCCCAACTCAGTGAAGGTGCATTGGGAGAGATGTGCTGCTGAGACATGCCCCGCAGTGACACGGCCACATCCTTGGTTACAGGGAGCAATACTCTGTTTCTTTACGCACCACACGTGTGCCAGAGGAAGTAGGAAGTGGCCTGAATGACAGCCATCCTGCCCTATTGTTGTTTTGTTTAGTTGACTGACCAATGGAGTGCTCATTAATCAGGTTCTGGTCCAAAGACCTGGCGCTCTATTTACACCCCTTATTTGGTTTGAGCCAGTGATAGTCTTTTTTGGCTCACTAACTAGATTCTTTTTGCCATGTTCCGGCATTTTCGTACTGACTCGGCTGACCTCAGCTTGTTTTCTGACCACTCTCTGTCTATTGTTTGGTACTGTGCTGCCTGCCTGGTTCTGATCTTGGCTTGTCTTCTGACCACTCCCTGTCTCTCGTTTGGTACTGCGTAGCCCATCTGGTTCTGACTAGTGTTGATCGAATTGCAGCATCCGAAGTGGAATTTGATCTGAAGTTTTGGAAAATTTTGATTCACGTTGAATCTGAATTTCCTGGCACTTCATGATACCAAATAATTTTTATTCCTAAAATGGTAGCTACACATGTTACAAAGTAAAAGTAAGAATCCCCGGAATGCAATATCACCAACAATTCCATGCAGACAGCCAATCAGCAGCTAGCCAGCCCCTGTAATGTCACAGACCTTTAAAAGCCTCATCCTGTGCAGTCTCCACCATTTCACTGTGAGCTGAACATACAGTCATGTGAAAAAATTAGGACACCCTTTGAAAGCATGTGGTTTTTTTGTAACATTTTTAATAAAAGGTTATTTCATCTCCGTTTCAACAATACAGAGAGATTAAAGTAATCCGACTAAACAAAGAAAACTGAAGAAAAGTCTTTTCAAGATCTTCTGTAAATGTCATTCTACAAAAATGCCTATTCTAACTGAGGAAAAAGATAGGACACCCTTGCCCCTAATAGCGAGTGTTACCTCCTTTGGCTGAAATAACTGCAGTGAGACGGTTCTTGTAGCCATCTACCAGTCTTCGACATCGGTCTGAGGAAATTTTACCCCACTCCTCAATGCAGAACTTTTTCAGCTGTGAGATGTTTGAGGGGTTTCTTGCACGTCCAGCCCTTTTCAAGTCACCCCACAGCATCTCAATGGGATTCAAATCTGGACTTTGACTTGGCCATTCCAGGACTCTCCATTTCTTCTTTTTCAGCCAATCTTTGGTTGATTTACTAGTATGTTTTGGGTCATTGTCATGTTGCATGGTCCAGTTCCGCTTCAGCTTTAATTTTCTAACTGATGGTCTCACATGTTCTTCAAGCACCTTCTGATACACAGTAGAATTCATCGTGGATTCTATGATGGTGAGCTGACCAGGTCCTGCTGCAGCAAAGCAGCCCCAAACCATGACACTTCCACCTCCATGCTTCACAGTTGGTATGAGGTTCTTTTCTTGGAATGCTGTGTTTGGTTTACGCCAAACATCTCCTCTGCTGTTGTGTCCAAATAATTCAATTTTGGACTCATCTGTCCAAAGAACATTATTCCAGAAGTCCTGGTCTTTGTCAACTTTATCTCTGGCAAATGTCAGTCTGGCCTCGATGTTTCTCTTTGAAAGCAAAGGTTTCCTCCTTGCACACCTCCCATGCAAGTTAAACTTGTACAGTCTCTTTCTGATTGTAGAGGCATGTACTTCTACATCAACAGTAGCCAGAGCCTGCTGTAGTTCTCGAGATGACACTTTAGGGTTTTTGGAGACCTCTTTTAGCATCTTGCGGTCTGCTCTTGGGGTGAACTTGCTGGGGCGACCAGTCCTGGGCATGTTGGCAGTTGTTTTGAAAGCCCTCCACTTGTAGACTATCTTCCGGACAGTGGAATGGCTGATTTCAAAATCTTTTGAGATCTTTTTAAATCCCTTCCCAGACTCATAGGCTGCTACAATCTTTTTTCTGAAGTCCTCTGACAGCTCTTTTGCTCTCACCATGGTGCTCACTCTCACTTCAACAGTCAGGAGCACACCAAACTGAATGTCTGAGGTTTAAATAGGGCAAGCCTCATTCAACATGCAGAGTAACGATCTACTAATTATGTGCACCTGGTGTGATATACCTGTGTGAGATCTGAGCCAATTTAAGAGGGAATACATGTGAGGGTGTCCTATCTTTTTCCTCAGTTAGAATAGGCATTTTTGTAGAATGACATTTACAGAAGATCTTGAAAAGACTTTTCTTCAGTTTTCTTTGTTTAGTTGGATTACTTTAATCTCTCTGTATTGTTGAAACGGAGATGAATTAACCTTTTATTAAAAATGTTACAAAAAACCACATGCTTTCAAAGGGTGTCCTAATTTTTTCACATGACTGTAGAGAGAGAAGTGACAAGTGCTAGCGACAGTGATTAAGAAACCCTTTAATTGTAAAATATGTATTTGATAGGGAGAGTGCAGGTACAGTGTAGGGAGATCGTAGGGAGACTTTTGGCACACTATAAGGAAAGAATAGGGAGAGCATAGGAAGAATGCAGGGACTAATTTAACAGTGTCCCCTTTAATTAATAAATGAGCAATTCTATTACACCTTGATTCACTAATTGGGGTGAAAAAGCGGTCTAATATTACTGATATTTGGTTGTCCACATTGTTTTATAGATGTCATTCTATACAGTTATTTGGGTTTCCACATTGTTTTATAGGTAACAATTTATAGTGATTAACGGCATATGCAATATTCGTTTTCACGATATTTCACACATTGGTCGCATAATATTCTCAATAAATTAGCGAATTCTAGAATTCATGATCCCCAGTCATTATTCTCGCGATGGCGCAAATTGGCACTAATGATGCGTATATTTTTGCGCAATACAAGCAACTTCACATTTTATCAGGTCTGAGTAGATATTACTGAGTGTTGCACTAAGTATTGTTGTGACATCACAGCACTATGTCTGTACCATGTATGTATAGACAGCAGAGAAACAGTAATTCCTATCACACTACCTAACACCCTGCACTGGAACCTATCAGCTACACTATATCAGGATATAACCTACACTGACTATCTCCCACTAACTATCTGTATTTTATATATATATATATATATATATATATATATATATGAGCTAACTAACTATCTAATGTAATTGGATAAGGAATACGATCCAGATGAAAGCACAGAGGACAGCAATGTCACTGTTCTCTCTCAGAACTGCAAAAAAAACAACAGCAGAAAATGGCTGCTGGGGAGTTTCTTATATAGTAAGGGGGAGGCAACTTTCCTATTGGTTGCTAGGGATGCTGCTAAGCTCAGACAAAGACATTGCAGCCTTTTCATTGGCCCACAAGCAAGAAGGGAGGTTACTGATGAAAACAAAATCTAGAATATTCATGATTACGAATATATAGCACTATTCTACATCTTCTCAAATTCTCCAAGTGCCGATTTTCACGATAAAAATTTGTGATTAAAATATTTGCGATCAATACTAGTAACAAATTCCATACTGCCTTGATTCTCTAATGAAAAGGCAGTCTAATACTACTGCTATTGGGATTGCCACATTGTTATAGATAAGACATTCTATAACGCATTGATTCTCTATTTGGGATGAAAAAGTGGATTAGTACTAAATCTATTTTACACTTACAGTTACTGTACAGTATGTCCGACAGACAGGTGCCAGGGCCTTCTAAGGGAACAGCCAGTGGCAAAAATTATTCTGGAGCTGACAGAAGTTTTAGCAGCAGGAGGGGGGGGGGGGGTAGCAGCAGTTGCAGCAACAGGCCAGAGCTGCCAATATCATCTAGTGGTCATGTTTTGACTAGCAACCCAGCTGTCCTTGACACCAGTTGACTCGGTATGTAACATCATATCAACTGACATCAGACACCCACAGCCAGGAGTCAGTGGGCTCCTCTCAGGGGCGTAACTAGAAGTGACTGGCCCCACAGCAAATATTTGTAAGGGCCCCCCCCCAGCGAGCTTCGCACCTCCCTCCTCCTGTGTAAACCCCACTCCTTTGGCACAGTGTAGCGGTATACTGTATATTGTGTGGCACAGTGTAGGCTAAATGTGTATAACATAAACATATTTCATATGAAAACTTACAATTACTTGGCTTGGCCCTTGGGGATATCGGACACCACTTCAACACTTTTGCCGGGGGCTCGGAGGAGCTGATGTTGTGCTTTATCCTAATGAGAAAGATTTCATAATAAGGATTTGGAGAAGGGGCAGAGGGATAGCAGAGTAGGGAGAGGCTGGTGCTGCTACTAGGGGGTCATAGCATGGGGGAGTAATAAAGCCCACCATAATGCCCCCCCCAGTAGTATTAATTATCTTTATAATGTGACAGTGCAAAAATACCCCCTTGTAATGCCCCCAGTTGAGCTAATGTCCCCATAGTGCCCCCATAATGTTGCAGTATAAAATACCCCTATATAGTGCCCCCAGTAAATTCCCCCATAGTGCTCCTCTCCCCCTTCCTGCTAGTGCCCCCCATAATGTACCAGTATAAAATGCCCCATATATAGTGCCCCAGTAGATGCCCCTCAGTGTCCGGCCTCTGATAGGCTGCAGGCCTAGTGTCCCCCATAATGCCCCCCAATAATGTGCCAGTAAGTGTCCCCATAGATGCCCCCCATCATGTGCCAGTATCAGGTGCCTCTCCCCCCCATGTGCCAGTATCATAGTGCCAAACCCACCCATGTGCCAGTATCAAGTGCCAAACCCCCCCACATGCCAGTATCAAGTGCCTCTCTTCTCCCCCCCATGTGCCAGTATCATAGTGCCAAACCCACCCATGTCCCAGTATCAAGTGCCAACCCCCCCACATGCCAGTATCAAGTACCTCTCTCTTCCCCCCCATGTCCCAGTATCATAGTGCCACCCCCCCCCCCAAAAAAAAAGTGGCAGTATCAAGTGCCTCTCTCCCCCCATGTGCCAGTATCATAGTGCCAAACCCACCCATGTGCCAGTATCAAGTGCCAAATCCCCCTCCCACATGCCAGTATCAAGTGCCTCTCTCCTCCCCCCCATGTCCCAGTATCATAGCGCCACCCCCCCCCCCAAAAAAAATGTGCCAGTATCAAGTGTCTCTCTCCGCCCCTTGTGCCAGTATCAAGTGCCTCCCGCTCCCCCCATGGCAGTAAGACTTCTACTTACCTCCATGTCAGCGATGCGATGCAGCCTCTTCCTGTGTCCCGCCTTGGATGTCCATATATGGAGTCAGTGCTTGTATTTCAGAAAACTTTCTGCTGGGATTCAAACCCACAACCTTCCGTATCTGAGGCAAAGCACCTAACCACAAGACCATAAGAGCTGCCATGCTGCTGATTGAAAAAATATGAGACTTCTACTGTTACAGCTGGCTAACTGTACATCTATACACATGACAGCTGCCCTAACACACCCAGCACTGCTATATCTCTATATGACACCTGTCCCAGCACACTCAGCTCTGCTATATCTCTATATATGACAGCTGCCCCAGCAAACCCAGCTCTGCTACATCTATGCACACGACAGCTGCCCAAACACACCCAGCACTGCTATATCTCTATATGACAGCTGTCCCAGCACACTCAGCGCTGCTATATCTCTATATATGACAGCTGCCCCAGCAAACCCAGCTCTGCTACATCTATGCACATGACAGCTGCCCAAACACACCCAGCACTGCTATATCTCTATATGACAGCTGTCCCAGCACACTCAGCTCTGCTATATCTCTGTATATGACAGCTGCCCCAGCAAACCCAGCTCTGCTACATCTATACACATGACAGGTGCCCCAACACACCCAGCACTGCTATATCTCTATATGACAGCTGTCCCAGCACACTCAGCTCTGCTATATCTCTATATATGATAGCTGCCCCAGCACACCCAGCTCTACTACATCTATATATATCTAAGTATTGCTATACAGTAGATAGATATATAGAGATATAGCAGAGCTGAGTGTGCTGGGGAAGCTGTCATGTGTATAGATGTAGCAGAGCTGGATGTGTTTTGGCAGCTGTCATGTGTATAGATGTAATAGAGCTTGGTTTGCTGGGGCAGCTGTCATATATAGAGATATAGTAGAGCTGAGTGTGCTGGTGCAGCTGTTATGTGTATAGATGTAGCAGAGCTGGGTGTGTTTGGGCAGCTGTCATGTGTATAGATGTAGTAGAGCTGGGGCAGCTGTCATATATAGAGATATAGCAGAGCTGAGTGTGCTGGGACAGCTGTCATATAGAGATATAGTAGTGCTGGGTGTGTTGGGGCAGCTGTCATGTGTATAGATGTACACTTAGCCAGCTGTAACAGTAAAAGTCTCATATTTTTTCCATTTAGCCTTTATGGCCATTTAGCCTTTATGGAGGCAATATCTTGCCAAGTTGTTGGTGTGGCTGGGCAGAAACCACATTTACCCAGTGGGCCGTAAAGGACAGATATTTTCATTGATCATAGTTGCAGTTTCACACATCAGTGCTGCCATGTACAGCCAGCAGCATACTATACTTCACGAAAAGAAAAAGGCAGGTTTAGGAATGGTGGGGGCACAGAGCTGGTTCCTGGGCCATGCCAACTGTGTGGTGTCAGAGGAGCCAGTGGCGTAGGGATCGCCATAGCAACCATAGCAGTGGCTATGGGGCCCGCGTCCGGGCCGCCTTCTGTTGATCAATGAAAATATCTGTCCTTTACGGCCCACTGGGTAAATGTGGTTTCTGCCCAGCTACACCAACAACTTGGCCAGATATTGCCTCCGTGCTCTCAAGCTGTGATTCCGACGGCAATGTCCTCCTCTGCCTCCTCATCCTCAAACTTGTCCTCAGTCTCCACTGTAGGCCCAGTTCTGAGTGGTCCTCCAGCATACCTCCTATGTAGAGCGTGGATATGTCACTCTGTTCTGCACGGAATCACACCGGGGAGGAATTGCTCCACGTCCTTCAACAAGAAATCAAAATCATGCATGCACTTTAGCAACTCTGCAAAACATGCCCTCCTTGAGCTGCAAAGACAGAATAGTGTTCCCCAACATCATCTCATATGCAACGTTTCCACACATTGGAATTCAACCCTCCACATGTTGGACCGACTATATAAGCAAAGGAAGGCCGTGAATGATTTCCTAATGATGCAGGTGGAAAGAAATACTCCCCTGTGTAACTTCTACGTTACGCAGTGGCAGCTTATGCGTGACACCTGCCATTTGCTCATGCCCTTTGAGGAGGCCATTTTATTTGTCAGTCTCTAGGACTACGGGATGAATGATGTAATTCCACACCTTCACGTCCTGGAACAGATGCTGATCAATCTGGTTGGCCAAAGGACAAGAGACGTGGTGCATACATCTCATGGCCACCTGAGCCATATGGGGGCTAAACTGGCAGCGAGGAGAACAAGGAGGACATTCATGCACAAGCAATGTACACAGAAATAAGTGTTTTTTTTCTACACAAGTGACAGGAGAGGAGCAGGAGGACCATGAGGAGCTGGAGGACGATGAGGAAGACCAGGCAGATGACCCCAACACAGCATGGCTGTATGCAGTGTAATGGTGGCAGATAGTCACTCAGAGTGACCGAGTGTCACTCCCTTGCGCAAATGGCCAGATGCATGCTGAGTTGTTTGCGTAGTGACAGCCACATTATCACCATTCGGCAGAGGGATGACTACTGGCTCTTCACTATGTTAGACCCTTACTACTAGGCCAAAATGTGTGCCTTTTTTCCACCTGCTGAGAGTGAGGATAAACTCAACTACTATCGAGACATCCTATGTAGTCAGTTGGTCACTGCCTATGTGCACCATCGCCCATCTGCACAAAGATCTGACTGGGGGAGGGGGTCCTCTGCACTCACACTCCACTGACATGACTGCTGGAGGGGGGGCAGGAGTAGTACCAGCTCTGGCAGCAGTAACTTGAGTCCCCAGTCTCTGATGAGCATGTTTCTTCATCTGCCTACTGAAGAAACCAGCCAGCAGCAGCAGGGCATGGAGCAGAACCTGAACCATCAGGTGGTGGCATACTTGGACTGCACCCTGTTACCCCAGATCCAAGATCCCCTGGACGACTGGGCAGCCAAACTTAAATTGTGGGAGCAACTGGCTGAGTTTGCCCTTGACAAGCTTTCCTGCCCAACCAGTAGTGTGGCATCAGAGCAGGTGTTTTGTGCGGCAGGGGGCATAGTTACCTCAAAGAGAACTCACTTTTCAACACAAAATGAGAGAGAGACTAACCTATAATCTTGGGCCACTGCATGGTAAGTAGTACACTATACCTGATGCACACTTTGACCTGTAAGGCTGAGTTCACACTTCAGTTATTTGGTCAGATATTTCCAGCAGTTTCTGTATGGTGAGCCAAAATCAGGAGCCAATCCTACTCTCAGATCAGGGTATCATGAAAAGTTGTGCACCGGTTTTGTGTTATGGACCTGTAACTGACCAAATAAGGGAAGTGTAAAATGAGCCAAATAGTGACGCAGAACAATGTGCACATCCATATATTGTATGTGACCTGCTTGTCATACTGACGCACAGTAACTGTTTCACTACTGTGACAATTTGAACATTGAGGTGTTGTTTGCACCAGGAGTGGAGTAAAAGCCCTAGTCCAGGTGTCCACTAAAGTAGTTGGGGGACACCATATACATAGTGTAGCTGGTTCAGCTATTTCAGGGCGTTTTTTCTCCTGGGAACAGGCAATGTGTTGGGTGGGTGCCTGTTCCCCATGCTCCAGTCCGGGACTTAGGGCATGCTCACGTCCAGGGATTCCATTTAATCTGGTTTCTGGAATTGGATGTGTCTAACTCTGGAGTGTCTTGTGATGCAGAGTCCTGGCGAGGCTCTGTGTGAGTGGTCTCAGCCGGGTGGGCTGAGGGGCCATGAGGCCAGAGTCGGAAGGACTACTGGGCAACAATCCCCCAAAAGGTATTGAAGTGTCACAGCCTGTAGGTTGCTGGATTGTATGGCTGAGGAAATCCGCATTTGTGTTCCATGTGTGAACAAGGCTCTCTAGGTGAGTCAGGGATACACTTATGTGTTTAGTTAGAGCCTAGCCGGGCAAGGGTTTGTTATTTTGTGTGGATGTCACACGTCATAAGTTGAAGCTGCGACTTCTTAACCTGTGCTTTGCTAAAGTGTCTGAAATAAAGCAAGAGTTTGGACATTATAACCGTGTCTGCGAATATATCTGTGAGTGTGACCCCCTGAAAAGAGACAATGCCTTACACTACCTAAAAGGAATAGCTATGCATGTTGCTAAAGCGTCTGAATCAGATTTTTGAAAAATGTGCTCATCTCTAGTTCTTATCCATTCCTGTATGACTCTTATATGCACGTATATAAAATAAGGACCGTCGTCCATTTTGGTTCTGCCAAGTAGGGCTTATACTGCAAGTAGGTAGGTAAAGCCGGCTGGGTTCTAGGTTAAGGCTCACTGTCCTTGTCTGTCCGTATCAACAGATGTTACATGTCCACAGTAAAGAAAGGGGGGATTTTTTAGGTCCACCTTGTTAAAGGCACTTTCTATACAGTACACAGTGCAAAATGCAGATTTAAAGGCAAATGAAGTGCAAACAGAACAGAAATGAAGCCGTGCTAAAAGTCCAAACAAATGGGGAAGTAAAAGTAGCAGGACAATAAAAAAAAGGAAAATACTTAGAATATTCACATATACAGTAGGTTTTATGAAAGGGCAGAAATGAGCAGACAAACTACCCATAAACTGACCTGACCAACTTTTTAAAAATCTTGAATGTCGAATATTAATTGCATTTTCCATTGCTGAGATAGAGAAGTGGCAGATTTAATGGCCGATAATAAACCTTCAAGTGATTTTGAGAATTTACAGTGACGAGTATTTCCTAGTGAGTCTCATAAATAAATGTTGTTGTTGCTCAATCACAATAAAATGCTGCAGACAAGGCTCCTTGCACATCCCAGAGGTAAAATTCCTTCTAGATTAAACATAGAGCAAGATTTTTATTTTCAAAAACCTTCAAAATCATGGGCATTTCTAATCAAATGGTGCAAGCATCATTTCTAATGCAAATCCTCCATTATTCTGACAGTATTATTAAAATAACTTCTAAACCATTCCAAGATTAAACCTTTTCATGCCAAGCCAGAAAATTCCGCTCCCTAGCTAAAAGAAGCCTTTATTATATTCGGCTTTAAAAAACATCTCTTGTAAATTCTGGCAGATTCATTTCAGTACATGGGAGACTGTATTTAGCATTTGGAAATTTGCATGATGTAACACAAGAGTGCATGATGTTCTAGTCAATGATAGATGAACAGAAAAATCACTGTTCAATAGAGAGCATATTGACTGTTCAGCGAGTATATTGTCTAGAACTTTCTAAGGTAGTAGAACCCTTATGGGTAAACTTATTGAGTCTACTGAACCCTCTTGTTCTCCCCCTTTAGCTCCCTTGTTATGGACTTTTATGTTCTCTTACAGTATGTCTTTGGAATCACTTGAATGGGGATGAGCTGCGCCTAGGCCACTTGACCGATGGTCATGACGTCACTGGCCTACGGAAGGGATCCGAAACCGTCAGTACTCCAGCTGCTGTGAAACTACAACTCCCAGCATACACACATACTTGACTGTTGTGTAACTTTCATACAGATGAAAGGAGAATTGTGGGAGTTGTAGTTTTGGAACAGCTGGAGTGCAGGAGGTTGCTAATTCCTGGCATAAGGTAAGCTGCTAGAAGGACGTGGAACTCACAGGAGCACCAAGGCCTTCTCAAACAGCTAATCAGCAGGGGTCCCGGGTGTTAGACCCCCACCGATCAGATACTGATGACTTGTCCAGAGGATAGGTCATCAGTTCCAAAAAGTCAAATAACTCCTTTAAATGAGCATGCTTTTTAAAGTCCGTTTTTCAAGAGTCTGTGGTGCTGTAATTAGCTCAACATTTGTGAAATGTCAATGTTTGATAATTGTTTTGCATCTTTAAAGGGTTTGATCCATTTCAGACACTGATGGCATACTGCTAGGATATGCCATTAATGTTAGATAGGTGCAGGTCCCAGAATGCAGCCCCCAAATTGAAGGAGGGCATACCATGCATGCACAGTGCGCTCCCCATTCACTGCTATGGGAGT
Source organism: Bufo gargarizans (assembly GCF_014858855.1). Classification (NCBI taxonomy): domain Eukaryota; kingdom Metazoa; phylum Chordata; class Amphibia; order Anura; family Bufonidae; genus Bufo; species Bufo gargarizans. The sequence continues at coordinate 635,231,021 of NC_058081.1, forward strand.
TCTGAAAATAACCCAGCGAGTGACCCCCGCCATAGCGGCCCAGTAAAATGTATTTTGGGGGCCCACCATACGAATATATTCAAATATTACCTGCTCACACAGCAGCAAGATGTTACCAGATGACAGAATATGGGGTCCCTGCAGCAACTTTGAGAAGGTAATTCCTGGGGAGAAGAGGATACTGTCAAGTATCAAGTTTTTTATGTGAACATCGGCTGGCTGAGATGCTGCACATTGAATATATGTATGTAGTGCAGTAAGTCTACTGTATTATATGCAACTTGTGCAGGGGGTGGGAGGCTAGGGGCCCACCGGGGGATTCACCTGTACCCCTGTGGACCAGTCCGAGCCTGAGTGCATATGACCACTGAGGCCAGTTATTGGCCACATAAGTAATGGGACAAAGCCACTTCCAGTCCAGGAGGGTACCTGAAGGGAACTGTGAAGATGGAACAGTATCACTGCGGACAGGTAAATGTAGTTTTTTTGTTGTTTAAATTTTTTTCGGGCACATGTAACTGGCATGGGTAAAGTTGGCTTGTAAGCTGGACAAGCCCTTTAATGGATTTTTATAAATAATGTATTGAAAAACCAGCTGAACCAGCACAAGTCAATGGATTAATTAAACATGCAAGTAGTCTTGTGTAGGTTGATTGATTCCATGTATGCAACATTTTCTGCTCTTAATTAATCTATAGATTTACTTCTGGTTCAGCTAGTTCTCTACATTGTTGCCTTCAGAGACAATTGGGAGAATTTATCATGAGGGTCATTTTTGAAGTCACTTTTTGTTGACTGTGAAATGGCATAATTTTTGGTTTATTTTTTAACATAACATTTTTATGTTTTTCTACTCCCCACCCCCCAAGAAAGTGAGATTGGGCCTTTTAAAAATAAAATAAAATAATAGAAGTGATAAATCTGTAGTGGAACAAATTAACATAGCTAACCACAAGCACTTTCTCACTCACTTTCCAAACCTGGAGCAGTGTATAAATTAAAAATGTTGCAAAATTTTGTCCAAATAAGTCCAAAAAGTTGCTAAACCTTTTTTGAAGCCATAAATTCCAGAGTGTAGGGCATGATGAATTCCTAATGTTGTTCTCTGTTATTAAACTCCTTAGGCTATGAAGTACAGTGGAGTCTATATGGTGCAGATCCCATCTCTATTCCCCATAGTGTCACCAAGCACTGTTATTTAACAAAAACCTGGATCACTGTCAGGGTTTGTATGACACAGATCGATACCAGAAAGGAAGTGATTACCTCTTACCTATGTATGGTATACAAGTCCTTTGATGTTAATTTAAAGTGCCTTTCACATGGCAATTTCATCCCACTTTCAGTTTTCATGTTATTGGCAGCACATCCCCGGTTTACACTGGTGGCCTTGCATCATGTGTAGCAAATTATGCAATGCTCAACCTCTCTTTGTTGACCTTTGAGCATTATGTTATGCTATGTTATATTCTAGATTTATATGTTGTACAAAAATTCAATAAAGTACTTAAAAAAATGTGATACCTGAACAATGAGTGCGATTTCCAGCACCTTACACCAGCCAATGAGTGGGAACAAATGTTGTGAGTAGGAACATTCATTTCCAGAAATTGGCCCAATTTTTCTCAGGTGCCTTAATGATGGAGTTAATGGCCACATTGGTCTGTATTAGGGCTTTTTTTAAATCTACAATATATACCAATATGCACTAGGCTAATTTATACAATAAGATCTCAATTAGATGATATTAAATTGTGCAAAATAAGAGGAAAATGTTATATTGCATATTGTGGATCCTGGGCTCAGGAGCTTTGGACAGAGAAAGGGCAAACAGATATCTGCAATAGGAAATCAAATGTCACCATTACATACTAAAAAAAAAACACTGTAAAACGTATGACACATTACTTAGGGCACATAATGTAACTATAGCAACCAATACCAGGTAGCTGCTGCTAAGGCATAATATACTGTATAACAGGATGCATCCAAAAGGCATAGGTGCAGATGAAAATAATCTATATAACCAGTCTATATACAAATCACTAGTCACACCATAGTCAAGACATAGAAGAGACAGAAAAGTAACCAAAGTAGATTATGGAATAGGGAGAGCCCCGATCCCAGAATATTTGCCAAAATGAGGGTTTAATTGTAAGAATTACTTAAAAGGGTTGTCCCAAGACTTCAATTTATCTCTTGTCAGAAGGATAGTGGGTAAATATCTGATCAGCAAGGTCTGACCACTGGGACCTCCATGATCACAATAACATGGGTCCTTTGTCCCTTAGTATGAATTAAGTAGTGGATAAGCATGTGCACTGCCATTTTGTTAATTTTCTATGGGACTGCTGGAGACAGCTGATTACAGTGCTCAGCTGTCTTTGGCAATGCCATAGAAAATAACTGAGGAGCAGCGTGCATGCTTAACCCGCTGATCCATTCATATGAAAGAGAAAAAGAAATTTTTTCAAGGTCCTCAAGTAGAACATAAATATTTTTCCTTTTGGGACCATAATTGGTATAAAATTGTCATTAAGCACCTGCCTCTAAATATGAGTTTGTCCTCCTAATCCAATAACATGTTATTATGTAGGATATGTCTCCCTGAAAATCCTTAAATGGTGCAACAGGAAACCACATAATCAATTCAAATTCTACACATTTCTTATTGATATTGCCTTCCTTTCATTTGTTTAGCTGTACACCCTCCATTCGAGCTTCAATAGTGGTCACAGGGAGAGTGCAGAGAACATGAGGCGATAATTACTGAAACAAAGCTCATTCTTTGGGGATTTGATTTCTAACATATAAACCTATAAAATAAATCACCTTTATAGAAAATTGTCTTAGAAAACTGTTTTTTCATTGCACTTATCCATTATCCATCCATTATCCATTATAGAGTTGCAGAGTGCACCCAACTATCTTCAGACAGCTGTCTTCCATTATGTCCTATAACCAAAAGGTGGTACCACTCGATCTCCGCTCTCCAAGCTAGATATAATGCTGTCAATATAGCGAAGGAGGAAAATGGCTGCCAAAAGTTGAATCTCTTCTATAGTACATGTAAATCAGTGGTGTACACAGAAATCATTGGCCTTCATTGTAAAAACCGTAGTCCCACTCATTTTTGAGAGCTCCATCAAGTATACCACTCCAATGTTCACCATCCAGTTTTTAGATGATTACTGATTTTAAATGTGCTTGTTACAATGGGTGTGGAACCACTGTATCAACTAAAATATTTGACTTTGGACTAATCCTAAGAGCATTATCCTGGCAGTCCCCTGGTATTCACCATTTAACCTTTATAGAGGGATTTATAGTTGGCTGCAGGGTAAGCACCAGGCGGTTACCTCCTCGAGTAGTGTATGAGTGATTGACAGCTGACCTAGGGGGTTAGAGAGCTGAGCATTGAGGGGTCAGGAAAAATTGTAGTCAGGGACAGGCAGAGGTCGGGGCTGGCAGAGTACATACTATACTGTAAACAGTGCAAGGTCAGTGCAGGCAGGGAAATAGTCACTATGGAGGTCAGGCACAGGTCAGGTCAGGTATAACCTACAAAAAAGTTACTAGACCGCATGAAATACAACATTTTTTTATTACATACAATAAATTACATCACAAAACAAAAACAAGTGCAGGGACAAGGCGACATCACAGAGGGAGAAAACGCTGGTAATATCCTCACTGCTCCACAAGTTGATAGGTAGGTAAAGTGCAATTGCAAATATACAAATATACAAATAATACAAATATCAAAGGAAAGACATATTACCAATGCTGTGTTTCCTCTGGGCAGGCGCCAACTCCGACACACGTTTCGGTGAACCTTCATCTGGGGGTAGCGTCAACACCACAAGGCTCACAATAAATACCCCCATCCACCAATCGCAATACTAATTGTGCAAGCGTGCACACCTGGGCCAATGAATAATAGCGAATCTCATCTTAGTGACGCGAGGCATCACATGACTCCTTGGTCACGTGACCCACATCACGTCACGTGATGACATCGGCACATCCCACGATATTATCAGAGATAGTGGCATCAAATTATAAATAGCACATGCGCAGGCCTGCGAAATAGCACTGCAAAGAGAAAGAACACTAAAGGGGCAAAACAATTAATATTACTGCAAGAACAGGCATTGTAATACCCCAATACCGGCATATGACAACAAGTGATATAATATATATTATTATGCATAACATAAATCACGGCCATGAAGATCAATTGTGAAAAAACGCATCACACTTATGTGAACAAGGTGAATCACTTAGACTTTAAAAAACTCAAACATTTAATTGTGTGTGCAAATGTGTGTGCAAAAAAGGAGGAGAAGAAAAAAGAACCATAATGATGGCATGAAATAATAAAATAATTGAAAATGAAAAATGAATGCAATATAGTAAAATATGTGAATGTGATAAAAAGATGATGTAATCATAATGAATTAATCACAAATTAAATATCATGATAAGTTGTAGACACATATTAGAGTGATGAAAAATATAGTGACCATAATTATGTATTGAAAGCCTAATAAAAAGCATGATTATAAATTGAATAAAAAAAATAATAAATAAAAAATGAAAAACATGATCGGGTATTGAAAATCTAATAAAATGATAGAAAGCATGATAAAAGTAAGTTAAAAACATACTAAAGTCATGATAAGTAAGTTAAAAACATACTAAAGTCATGAAAAAATTTCATACGCATGATTGTGAAAAAAAATTAAAAAAAATAAAAGTTTATTTGCGCCATAAATTAACCAAAGGTCCAGGACTATAATGATGCACAAACCTAGAATAGAGGATGGTTAATAATCTGCAATGACAACACTTTATAAATAGATAATAATTAAAAAATTCATAAAAACCACTAAAAACAAGGAGCGTGTGCTGACCAGGGAAAACCTATAGGAAAGACGAAAAGCCCATTTGGACGCAATGTATTGAGTTTTCAAATCCACTTACATTCCAATTGAGCAAGTTTCCTAGATATGTTTCCATCACAAACATTTTTGGATATGCAATCTATTCCCCGAACCTTCAGACCCTTAGGGTCACAGGCATGATACATCTTAAAGTGTCTGGCAACAGGTTTCAAACTCATCACATCTCTCTCATTAAGAGCAGCCAAGATGTCATGAACATGCTCACGTACCCTGACTTTCAACTCCCTTGTGGTAAGGCCCACGTACACTTTCAAACATGGACATCTTGCATAATAAATCACTGCTGTACTAGTGCAAGTCAATTGATGTGTGATTTTAAAAACCTTTTCACCAGTAACATCACAAAACTCAGTAGCCCTTTCCATGTTGGTACACTCTATACATTTCCCATAGGGGGTGAAGCCCCATTTGGGTTTTCCAATTCCTGAAAAGATTGGAGGGACCGGTTTCATATACAAACTTCTTACTAATTAATCCTTCAAATTTTTTAATCTTCTTGCTCCTAATGATGGGCCATCATTATAAATTCTAGATTTTTCTGTCTTAGAGTACAGATTTGAACGGGAACATGATTATTCTCTTCTGTAAACACTTTTAATGGATAGTTTACTATATACACGATCAGAGAAACATTGTTTGAAATCACTCAAGCATATTCTTCAAAATTATGGTCAGTGTAACATAGTCTACATCCTCTAAGAAATTGTCCAACTAGAGTGGATTGAATCAATTGTGGAGGATGATGCAAGGAAGCATGAAGGAAGGAGTTGACAGAGGTTGGTTTCCTAAACACACTTGTCACAATGGAGCCATCTTCACCCCATCGGACCTGTACATCCCAAAAATCTATGATGTCCTTATCAACTTTATATGTGAATCTTATATTCTTATTATTCTGATTTAACAATTTGAACCATTCATGTAAATCATGAATGCACCCCTGCCAGATCAAAAACACATTGTCGATGTACCGCACCCAAAAAAACGGCGCGGTCCATCAATGGGTGTCAATCTGACAGGAAGAAGTCTTTCTCCCACAGCCCCAGGAAGAGATTAGCATACGAGGGCGCACAGGGCAGGTCAGGCAGTGAAGGGTCCGAATTGAGTAAATGGGCAGAAAGTCAGAACATGGGCAGGCAACAGAATAGATATTTGCAGGATACTAGCATACTAGAAAACCTATTTCTCAGGCACCCTCCCTTATGGGAAGGTGCCTTAGTTTGCCAGCTATTGACTGATGAAGATTATGGTGGGTGCACTGACCCCTTTGGCACAAGCCAAAAGAGGAAGTAGTGCAGTTCCAGGAATCTCTCAGCATCTTCTTCCGGTTCACAAGTGCAGAGTGGCAGTCTATTCTGCTAAGCACTTGTTTCTATTTACACATGCTTAGGGGCTCTAACTGTTTTACTTTTATGTACTTTCTAACTGATCCATAGCCTTCTATTTGAATGGATAAAGCTGGTGAAGAGCAACTTAACAGAAGCAATGTTGCAGTTAATGGATGCCATAGACTTGCATTGTACCTCAATGAAAGTCAATGGAAATGTCTAAGCAGTCTCTAGATGTAAACAACTGACCATCAAAGTTCACTGTGTCTGGTTTTTTTTTTCTTCCTCTCCAAAACCTAACTCTGCATAGAGCATTATGGCTAGTGTGGAAAATTACTAGCTTTTTAGTGCAAATACAATGCAATAACAGTACAACAGGATATATTACAATAAATATATAAAAGGCAGTTCAACAATATAAAACAGTATATGTGTAAGGCTACTTTCACACTTGTGTTAGGTGCGGATCCGTCTGGTATGTGCACAGACGGATCCGCACCTATAAATACAAACAATGCTATCCGTTCAGAACAGATCCGTCTGCATTCTATGTAAAAAAAAGTCTAAGTCTAATTGTTAGTCAGACGGATCCGTCCTGACTTTACATTGAAAGTCAATGGGGGACGGATCCGTTTGCAATTGCACCATATTGTGTCAACGTCAAATGGATCCGCCCCCCATTGACTTACATTGCAAGTCAGGACGGATCCGTTTGGCTCTGCACGGTCAGGCGGACACCAAAACACTGCAATCAGCGTTTTGGTGTCCGCCTCGAGGGCGGAATGGAGGCGGAACGGGGCCAAACTGATGCATTCTGAACAGATCCGCATCCATTCAGAATGCATTGGGGCTGAACTGATCCGTTTGGGGCCGCTTGTGAGAGCCTTGAAACAGATCTCACAGGCGGACCCAGAAACGCTGGTGTGAAAGTAGCCTTAGCAACAATATAAATCATAGTGCAAGTTAACCCTTGAAAGTGAAAGAAAAGTAGGGTTTTGATGGCTTTGCATAGCAGCAATAGGGGCAAATGTCCATAAATCTCCAGACTCCAAAGTACCCATGCTCTATGCTTACAAATGTTCTTCCGGATGAATGGGGAAAAACTCCCACAGACACCCTCCAAAATCTTGTAGAAACCCTTCCCAGTAAAGCAGAAGGTGTTTTAGCTGAAAAGGGAGGTACCAACTCCATATTAATGTCTATGGATTTAGAATACAATGTCATAAAAGCTCCTGTAGGTGTAATATGCAAGTTTTCCAATACTTTTCTCCTTATAGTTTATGTACAGTATATATTACAGAACTGTCACTATACTGCAGTACTATAGTTACAATTAGATTTTATAGTAGTCTTTGTTTTGAGGCTAGGGCTTTTGATAGTGGTCTTCTATTCGGTCGCATTGAATCATATTTATCACAATTATTATATAATTTTTGCACACACCAGCCATATCAGTTTCTGTCTATGTTCATCTGATGCCATAAATACATACATTATTGTATTCACCATATGATTAATCTCAATGTTGATCCTGCTGCAAGACTTGAAATCTGCTACAAACTGGCACAGTTTCAAAATACCACAGCCATAATACACTTTGAATGAATCAACATTTATTTTTAATGCAGATGTAGCAAGGCTGAGTTTGTCAATAAGTTAAGATATCCGAAGAAAAACAACCAAAAGGATACTGTGATATCACTTTAGCGTTGAGCGAATCAAAGTTATAGAGGTTGTCTCACTTCAGTATGTGGCATTTATCATGTAGAGAAAATTAATACATTGTGACTGATTGTATTGTATTGATTCATTTTTCCTTAGGGTGCAAGCATGTCCACCACTAATGGATTGCAGGGTGGTCTGTAACCATGGAAACGAGCAGTGTATAATGTATAGTGATGGAAAAATGAATCCAGCCAGCAAAAGAGGCAATATGGACAATCACAGTACATTAGTAAGTGCCTTGTATCAACTTTCTCTACATGATAAATGCCACTTACAGTGAGACAACTAGAGATGAGCAAATGTCTTCAAAATTTGATTTGGCTGCTTCGTCAAATTTAAAGAAGTAGCGGGTGCAAAGACAGGAAGCTGCAATAGCCCCGCCCCCGTCATTGTACACCTCAGATGCCGCGTTCATGCATGATCGCGGCATCAAAGTTTAAAAATGGTGTAAAATTAACAATAAAAAAACTATTACATCAAACTTACCGCCTCCCTTTGCTCGCAACGGGCCAGCCGCTGCCATCTTGCTTGAAGAACTCGGCTGAAATCCCGTGCTGAGCGAGATTACGTCATCACGCTGGCTGATGTCATCTCGCGCCACACCGAATTTTGGCTGAGATCTTCAAGCAAGATGGAGGCTGACAGCACATCACGAGCGACTGGAGGCAATAAGTTTGAATTTTTTTTTTACTATTTCAGGATAAATCGATTTGCTGACACGATGCACAAGGAAATTCGGCTTCTAGGCAAATCGAATTTATTTTGAAATTCGGATCGGATTCAATTCGCTCATCTCTAGAAACAACCCCCCGAAGTAGACTTTGATGCGAATTTCAGGAAAAAAAGACCTCATTACGCATTGAGCAAGATTTCGTACTGGATCTTCAAGCAAGATGGCTGCGGTGGCCTCTTTGCGATCAAATGGATGAGATAAGTACAATTTATTTATTTATTATTTTTCATTAGAAACCACTAAAATGCTTTAACCCTTCCCGGGCCAGTTTTTCGCTCTTCTGCCCAGGCCATTGTTTTCAAATCAGACGTGTCACTTTATGTGGTAATAGCTTTGGAACACTTTTACTTATCCAAGCCATTCTGAGAATGTTTTATCTCACCTTCATTTGTGAAAAAATCCCAAATTTACCCAAAATTTAGAAAAATTCCCACATTTTCAAATTGTTTCTACTTTTATAATAGATAGTGATACCTCATATAATAGTTATTACTTTACATTTCCCATATGTTTCCTTCATATTTGGATCATTTTGAAAATTACATTTTATTTTTTGGGGAAATTAGTAGGCTTAGAAGTTTGAAAGCAAATCTTGAAATTTTTAGGAAAAAAATCCAAAACCCACTTTTTAAGGACCAGTTTAGGTCTGAAGTCACTTTGTGAGGTTTACATAATAGAAACCACCAAAAATGACCCTATTTTAGAAACTGCACCCTTCAAGGTATACAAAACTGATTTTACATACTTTGTTTACCCTTTAGGTGTTCCACAAGAATTAATGTAAAATGTAGATAAAATTTCAGAATTTCACTTTTTTGGCAGATTTTACATTTTAATCAATTTTTTTACAGTAGCAAAGCATGATTGTTAACTGCTGTATGGCCACACGGCAGAACGCAGTAAGAAAGAAACGCCATATGGTTTTTGGAAGGCAGATTTAGCTGAACTGGGACTGATGTCATGTCCCATTTGAAGCCCCCCGATGCACCCCTACAGTAGAAACTCAAAAAAGTGACCACATTTTGGAAACTATGGGTCAAGGTATCAGTTTTATTGGTACTATTTTGGGGTACATATGATTTTTAATTGCTTTATATTACGTTTTTTGTGAGGCAAAGTAACCAAAAAAGGGATGTTTTGGCACAGTTTTTTTTTAACAACATTCATCTGACAGGTTAGATCATGTGCTATTTTTATAGAGCAGGTTGTTACAGATGCAATTATATCAACTATGTCTACTTTCTATGATGTTTGTTTCAGTTTTACATAACAAAGCATTTTTTAAAACAAAAATTGGGTTTTTGTATCTCCATTTTCTGAATGCCCTATTTTTATTAATTTTTTCTGCCCATCATCTTGTGCAGGAAATCATTTTTTGCAGGAAAAGTTGATTTTTTTATTGGTACCATTTTTGGGTACATATGATTTTTTGATCATTCATTATTACACTTTATGTGGCAAGGTGACCCAAAAATTGGTTGTTTTGGTGCAGTTTTTATTCATTAATTTATTTTTACAGCATTTACCTGAGGAATTAGGTTGTGTGACTTTTTTAGGGGTCTGATCCCCTCTGCAATGCATTACAATACATCTGTATTATAATAAATAGCCTGTTCGTGTAATACAGTGAGTAGTACACAAACAGGTTGCCTAGGAGACCCAGTCTGAGGCTGGATCTCTTCGGCACCCGTAGAAAGCAGGTCCCGATGCCATGCAAGGAATTGGGCAGCCTCTGCACAGCATCGGGCTGCCTTCTGACACATTGAGTCCCCGCCACAGCAGCGGGGAGACTCGATGCGCTCACCCAACACAAATCCCTTCTATGTTGCGGTCAGCGCAGACCGCGGCATAGAAGGGGTTAATCCGCCAGCATTGGCTTTCCAGCGATGCCGACGGATACAGCAAGTGCCCGGCTACCAGAGACTGCCGGGCCCCTGCAGTGACCGCACACGCACCTCTCCGGTGCCCGCCCGATCACCGTGACGTACTATTATGTCAAATTGGGGGAACGCAGTGGCTTCCATGATGTAATAGTACGTAATGTGTCGGGAATGGGTTAATATTGATCTCAGATGCCACAATCAACGATGAACGTGGCATCTCAGGGGTTCAATGATGGAGGCAGTGCAATCACCGTTCCCTGCCTTTGCACCCACTATTTAGAAAAAATGCGCTTCGTGACAATAATTCCTCACAAAGGGATTATTTTATTTTTTTGGGCGAAGAAGCCGAATCGAATATTTAAGATATTTAAGAACTTCGCTAATCTCTAATCATTATATATAGTGCCAAATGACATAGACACTAGTTATTCCAGTGCTTCGTTAAAGGCCCATTAACACGTACAGATAATGATTGTAGTGATAACTTCAAACGGTCAAACAACAGATGCACATATCTTATACATAAGGTTATTGTCTAGAAATAGCTGTTCGCCTGATCAAAATATTGTTTATCTTTTGATAATTCAAGAATCTGCTTCTGAGTTATAATACTGTTTCTTAATGTGCAAATTAGGCTTTTGGTGCAATAAGGGCATCACCAATCTCTTATTCCACCCAAACCCCAATCATGTCTGTGGTCAGCCCTTCCTTTGCTGCATTGATTGACAGAAAGAGTGTCATAACTCAGAAACGGTGCCTCAGATCAACAAAAGAAAAACTTTGTTTAAACCCTTTCCCTATTTGTGACATAATAGTTTGTCACACGTTGGGTCTTTAAAGATGGTGCGAGCTCTGAGTGGAGTGGGCACTATAGCTGCTGGGTGCCAGCTGTTTTACACAGGAGATGTCTGTAATTGGTGGAAGTGCCAATCACAGACATTTAACCTCCTTAGATGCTGTGGTCAAATGTGACCACAGAATCTGAAACCACGCAAAACCCGGAACGGCTCCCTCATATGATTATTAGAGGAGCTGTTCATTGTCTGTGAAATGCCAGGGCAGGCTGAGACTCCAATGCCTTTTCAGATACAATATACCAATTATATTACTTTATGCAAATTGAAATCCAATGACTGGATGTTATAGTCACCTAGGATGACAAGAAGAAAAAAACAAAACTTTTGAAAAAAGAAAGTATCAAAGTTTAAATCAACCCCCTTTCCCCAAAATGAAAAGAAAAATAAATATTTACATAGCTGCATATTTTTAATTGTCTCCATATTCTGAAAGCTATAGTTCTTTTTTTTTTTGGGGGGGGGGCTTATTTATTCGGTATGATGTGATGGTTTGATTGGAACTATTTTGGAGTGCATATAACTTTTTGATCACTTGGTATTACACTTTTTGTGATGTAAGGTGACAAAAAATTGCTTTTTATTTTTTTACGGTGTTCATCTGAGGGGTTAGGTCATGCAATATTTTTTATAGAGCAGGTTCTTACGGATGTGACAATACCTAATATGTACACTTTATTTATTTATTTAAGTTTTACACAATAACAGCATTTTTAAAACAAAAAAATCATGTTTTAGTGTCTACATATTCTGAGAGCCATAGGGTTTTTATTTTATCTGAGATTGCATTATATAGAGTCTCATATTTTGCAGGATGAGGTGATGGTTTCATTGGTATGACTTTGGGGTGCGTATGACTTTTTGATCGCTTGGTATTACACTTTTTGTGATGTAAGATGACAAAAAATTGCTTTTTTGACAACGTTTTTATTATTATTTTTTTACGGTGTTCATCTGAAGGGTTATGTCATGTTATATTTTTATAGACCAGGTCGTTACGGACGTGGCAATACCTAATATTTACACTTTTTTTTTACTTATTTAAGTTTTACACAATCACAATATCATATTTGAAACAAACAAAAAATCATGTTTTAGTGTCTCCATAGTCTGAGAGACTTTTTGGGCGATTGTCTTTAGGTAGGGTATAATTTTTGCGACCAGTGGCCTACAGTAAAACTTTTATCCAGTGACCACCTAATGTACCTCCAGCCACATAATCACTAGTTCTTTTCTGTCAGACGTATGCCTAATTTTTGAGGCATGTACTGGCCTACAGTAAAATTTTTAGACAGTGACCGCTTAATGTACCTCCAGCCACATCATCACAAGTTATTTTCTGTTACGTGAATGCCTAATTTTTGGGGCCTGTACTGGACTACAGTAACATTTTTATCCAGTGACCGCTTAATGTACCTCCAGCCACATAATTCTGTCAGGTGAATGCCTAATTTTTATGGCCTGTACTGGCTTACTGTAAAATTGTTATCCACTAACCGCCTAATATACCTCCAGACACATAATCACTTGTTCTTTTCTGTCAGGTGAATGCCTAACTTTTGGGGCCTGTACTCCTCTGGCCTACAGTAAAATTGTTATTTAGTGACCACCTAATGTAACTCCAGCCACATAATCACTTGTTCTTTTCTGTCAGGTGAATGCCTAATTTTTGGGACCTGTACTGGCCTACAGTAAAATTGTTATCCACTGACCTTCTCATATACCTCCAGCCACATAATCACTTGTTCTTTTCAGTCAGGTGAATGCCTAATATTTGGGGCCAGTACTGGCCTACAGTCAAATTGTTAATCAGTGACCGCCTAATATACCTCCAGCCACATAATCACTTGTTCTTTTCTGTGAGGTGAATGCCCCATTTTTGGGGCCTGTACTGGCTTACTGTACAACTGTTATTCACTGACCGTCTAATATACCTCCACCCACATAATCACAAGTTCTTTTCTGTCTTGTGAATGCCAAATTTTTGGGGCCTGTACTGGCCTACAGTAAAATTGTTATCCACTGACCTTCTGATATACCTCCAGCTACATAATCACTTGTTCTTTTCAGTCAGGTGAATGCCTAATTTTTGGGGGCGGTACTGGCCTACAGTAAACTTGTTATCCACTGACCGTCTAATATACCTCCAGCCACATAATCACTTGTTATTTTCTGTGAGGTGAATGCCTAATTTTTGGGGCCTGTACTGGCTTACTGTAAAACTGTTATTCACTGACCGTCTAATATACCTCCAGCCACATAATCACTTGATCTTTTCTGTCAGGTGGATGCCTAATATTGGGGGCCTATATTCCACTGGCCTACAGTAAAACATTTATCCACTGACCGTCTAATATATATCCAGCAACATAATCACTTGATCTTTTCTGTCAGGTGATTGCCTAATTTTTGGGGCCTGTACTCCACTGGCCTACAGTAAAATTGTTATTCAGTGACCACCTGATATACCTCCAGCCACATAATCACAAGTTTTTTTATGTCGGGTGAATGCCTAATTTTTGGGGCCTGTACTGGCCTACGGTAAAATTGTTATCCACTGACCGTCTAATATACCTCCACCCACATAATCACAAGTTCTTTTCTGTCAGGTGAATGCCTAATTTTTGGGGCCTGTACTCCACTGGCCTACAGCAAAATTGTTATTCAGTGACCACCTGATATACCTCCAGCCACATAATCACAAGTTCTTTTCTGTCAGGTGAATGCTTAATTTTTGGGTCCTGTACTGGCCTACAGTAGAATTGCTATCCACTGACCGTCTAATATACCTCCAGCCACATAATAACTTGTTCTTTTCTGTCAGGTGAATGCCTAATTTTGGGGGCCTATACTCCACTGACCTACAGTAAAATTGTTATTCAGTGACCGTCTCATATACCTCCAGCCACATAATCACAAGTTCTTTTCTGTCAGGTGAATGCCTAATTTTTGGAACCTGTACTGGCCTACAGTAAAATTGTTATCCACTGACTGTCTAATATACCTCCAGCCACATAATCACTTGATCTTTTCTGTCAGGTGGATGCCTAATATTTGGGGCCTATATTCCACTGGCCTACAGTAAAACTTTTATCCACTGACCGTCTAATATACATTCAGCAACGTAATCACTTGTTCTTTTCTGTCAGGTGAATGCCTAATTTTTGGGGCCTGTACTCCACTGGCCTACAGTAAAATTGTTATTCAGTGACCACTTGATATACCTCCAGCCACATAATCACAAGTTCTTTTATGTCAGGTGAATGCCTAAATTTGGCCTGTACTCTAATGGCCTATAGTAAAATTGTTATTCAGTGACCGCCTAATGTACCTCCAGCCACATAATCACTTGTTCTTTTCTGTCAGGTGAATGCCTAATTTTTGGTACTTGTACTGGCCTACAGTAAAATTGTTATCCACAGACCGTCTAATATGCCTTCAGCCACATAATCACTTGTTCTTTTCTGTCAGGTGAATGCTTAATTTTTGGGGCCTGTACTGGCCTACAGTGAAAATTGTATTTAGTGACCACCTAATGTACCTCCACCCACATAATCACAAGTTCTTTTCTGTCAGGTAAATGCCAAATTTTTGAGGCCTGTACTGGCCTACAGTAAAATAGGTATCCACTGACCGTCTGATATACCTCCATCCACATAATCACTTGTTCTTTTATGTCAGGTGAATGCCTAAATTTTTGAAGCCTGTACTCCACTGGTCTACAGTTAAATTGTTATTCAGTGACCGCCTAATGTACCTCCAGCCACATAATCACTTGTTCTTTTCTGTCAGGTGAATGCCTATTTTTTGGTACTTGTTCTGGCCTACAGTGAAATTGTTATCCACAGACCGTCTAATATGCCTTCAGCCACATAATCACTTGTTCTTTTCTGTCAGGTGAATGCTTAATTTTTGGGGCCTGTACTGGCCTACAGTGAAAATTTTATTTAGTGACCACCTAATGTACCTCCACCCACATAATCACAAGTTCTTTTCTGTCAGGTGAATGCCTAATTTTTGATGCCTGTACTCAACTGGCCTTCAGTAAAATTATTATTCAGTGGCCGCCTAATGTACCTCCAACCATATAATCACAAGTTATTTTCTGTCAGGTAAATGCCTAATTTTTGAGGCCTGTACTGGCCTACAGTAAAATAGGTATCCACTGACCGTCTGATATACCTCCATCCACATAATCACTTGTTCTTTTATGTCAGGTGAATGCCTAAATTTTTGAAGCCTGTACTCCACTGGTCTACAGTAAAATTGTTATTCAGTGACCGCCTAATGTACCTCCAGCCACATAATCACTTGTTCTCTTCTGTTAGGTGAATGCCTAATTTTTGGGGCCTGTACTCCACTGGCCTACAGTAAAATTGCTTTTCAGTGACCGCCTAATGTACCTCCAGCCACATAATCACTTGTCCTTTTCTGTCAGGTGAATGCCTAATTTTTGGCCTAAAATAAAAAAAATCCTATGCTCCAGCAGGTAAGATTTTTCAGAGTTTCCCTTTAAGATGCATAAAAATGGCCCCTGATTAAAATACATATTTTTTGTGGTAATTTTTTCCATTGAATCCCCTCTGGTATGTCATTGTCCATGTTGTGGGACTATTTGTGCACTTCTAGTAAGTAATTGGCTGCAAATATGACCTGAAGGTTTTTCATGTTCGCCTGGCATTAAAGTGAATGGGGTTCGCCGTGATCTTGGTCCATCACTATAGATGACTCCCGGTGTTTTACAGTTTGCTGATTCGCCTCATCATTACATATGATAAGGCTGCCACACAGATAGGGGAGTTTATCAACAAACATTGGGAAATGCTCACTCAATTTGAAAGAAATTGTGGGCCATTACCCGCACATTACTTACCATCAGTGAAGGAGTTTACAAGATAGACTAGTACACAGTGAATTTGCACCACCAGCGGCCTCAGGCAGCTCTTGGCTACAAATGAGGACCAAGGGTTGCTACAGGTGTAGTGGGTGCATAGCATATAAACGTAACATAACTGGAAGGGAATATGTCATTTGTGACTATATTAACTGCAAAACACGGGAAGTCATCTTACATGTGAATGTAGAAAAGAATATATTGGCAAAACCATTCATGAATGGGTGAACATCTTAATGATATTGCTAATATGAAGGATACACCCATAGCAAACACATTCACTGCCTTAACAATGGCAGAGCTTGTGTTTCTGTCATGGGTATTGATAAAGTTAATCCACCTCTGAGGTGAGGCAATTGGGACAGGGACATTCTTCAGTGAGAGGCCCGATAGATTTATTATCTTAAAACTACAGCTCAATTGGAACTCAATGAGCAGCTTAGTTTTAGTTGCTTTATTTAATGGCACCATCTAGGCCTTACTCTCCTTCTCTTTTAAAGTATATAGTACCATATTGAGGATAGTGGTACTATGTGTCTCTTCCAATCTGTCCCCCTCTATCCTTTGTTTTGGGTTATAACTTGTCCCCCTGTATGTTTTGAGTTCTATTTTATAACTCCTTCCTCCTCTCTTATTACACTTATATATTATTTTTTTTCTATGTACACTTTCCATAATTGTTGTCTCTTATTAGATCTGAATTGTTCGGTATATGTGTTTTCTCTTTCAGCCCTATCAGCAATTGACTGTAGCCTGTGTACTGCCTAAAAGCTTCTTTCTTTTCTTTACCTTCTTCTGAGGTTATTTTGGATACCAAAAGGCATAATTTATTAATGCCCCTCACAGCAACTGGGACGCCTCTGGGTGTCTCCCAGCTGCTAGGCATCAGGTCCACCTGTCCCCACTGTTGATGTTCCACCCCACTTGGCCTTGCGCTGGGTTCCACGGATGCGGCGCTAAGTCCTATGTGGCTTTGCGCCACGTCCTGTGTGACGAAGTTTGGAGGTCACTTGTCCCTCTCACATGACCGGGAGGGCAGAGCTTGGGATTAGGCGCTCAGGACTTTTAGATTGCCGTTCCAGATGCTAAACTTGGCGTACAGATGCATAGCAGCCCATACTCACTGGCGGGCATGTTTGTGTTTTTGACATGGTAGCCCATATCCACTGATGGGTGCATTTTTGACAAGGGGTGCATTGTCTCTTCCTTTTTTGGTCCATTGATTTTAGGGGAGGCTCCCCACTCATTGATTTATGCATACTTTTGTTTCAGCCTAATAGGCTTCACCTGATATATATAATATTTTTATACTCTGTATCTAACTTTTAAAGGATACCTTATTTTTTGTATGCTTTACCTGACGAGTTATTTAACAAAACGTGGCACGTCGGAACTATCTTATAGGGTTTGCTAGGGATACCGCCCAGGTGTATGGTCGGGTATCCGGAAGGGGCGAGTGCTCTGTATAGAGAGGCAGGGCATTACTAGTCCCTTTCTCTAATCCAGGGTTTTCTATGGTCAGTTGTTCCTGCTGCCTGATCTATGCAAGAGGTCAATAGCCACCTGAATAAGTGTTTGAATCGCATCTACTTAAGCACATCGAGGCACCTCAAGATTGGTGAGAACTTTCCAATTTTTTTATAACGTGTCCAAAGTGCCTGTTGATGGTCCATGGGATTGCTACATCCCAATTCAGGGGGTTGTACAGTATGCCATTTGAGTTTGTTTAGATATGTCTTTCTGCTGCAGTGCATTTATTTTATTGATTAAAAGTTAAGTTTTATCTCCCTTTTGCGCCTGCTGGAGTTTCTGTTAGTATGCTTTGCAATGATATATTGGGATATGGAATTTAGAAGATCCTGGAATAATATAATTTATGTATTGTTATTTTGTTATTTTTGTCTGGTGGAATTACATTATAAATCAGTGAGTCACACATTTGTTGCTTTGGTTGTTGATTGTTACCCCTGAGCAATGTTTATTTACTTATTTACACCTAGATCTTCAGCTAATTAAACACTGATGTCTAAGATTATATGACATTATAAGGCAACTATAATGATATGTGAATTCTCAGTTTGTAGATTCAATATGTGTCTGAGCAACTCAGAATAATGGCAATAGAACTATTTCTGTATTGTTAAAAGGTAGCAGATATGGGGGGCGGAGCTAGCCGCGAGCCGGGATGGACGTCTGATCCCAGAGCTCTTCACAGACACTGCTGCAGCTTCGGTATAGCGGGTGTTATATCCCCTTAAAATGGTGAAGACAAACAAGGAAAAGAGCGACACAGCACAGAGTTCCCAAAAAGTGGTTCACACGCAGTCAGAGATGGATCGCTTCTTGAAAAAACGAAGTTTCTCTCCAGCTCACAGAGCCAAGATGGCGCCGGAGGGTGCCAGAGCAGCCGCGCTGCCGGATGATTCAGATGGGGAAAGTTCCTGCGCAATGTCGGAGGGACCCGAACCTGCGGACCTGCCCCTATCCAGAGCCTTCTTCAAGAAGACACTTTACAAGGCGCTGCAGCCCTTACATAAGGACATCTCGGATATAAAGACGGAGGTAAAGCAGATTGGGGGCCGCGTTATGGCGCTGGAGGAGACGCAGGCAGCTATCGCTGGTCACGGGGAGGCGGTGCAGAAGGTTTTACAAGATCACAGCACCCACCTTACCTCGGCGCTTCTCCACCTGGAAGACCAGGAAAATAGGAGCAGGTGGAAGAATGTCCGCATAAGAGGGGTGCCAGAGGACGTCCCGCCGGGAGAAATCATACCCGTGGTAACCGCCATTTTCGCATCGCTGATAGGGGAAGAGAAGGCCGCACAGGTTGTGATTGAGAGGGCCCACAGGGCTCTAAGGCCTAAGCCACTTGAAAACGGCCCCCCTAGAGATATAATATGCGGTTTACTGAACTTTTTGGACACTGCTGCTATTTTAAAAGCTGCTAGAGACGCCAAAGACATCTCCTATAATGGAGCTCGCATACAATTTTTTCAGGATCTGGCGTCCAGCACTTTGGCAAAACGCAGAACTCTGAAGCCTGTCACAGATGCCTTGAGATCACATAAGCTGCCAGTGCGATGGCTCTTTCCATTTGGCCTTGCAACATCTAAGGCTGGTCAGCAGATCGTCATTAGAACGCCGCAGGACTTAGCAGCTGCATGGGACAAGCTGGGTATCACTCCTGTGGAAGTGCAGTCGTGGATGCCAGTCCCAGAGGATTTGGGCTTACCGGACCTGCCTGAGATTCCAACATGGCAGGTAGTCAAGAAACCGAAATCGCCCAAGAACAGGAAGATCACCTGAATTAAGGAAGGACTCTCCTGTTAAAGTCTCACTTTTATTTTAATTTTTCCAGCTCTGCACCTAGTTTTACGCATATACCCTTGGGGCGTCACCAAGGGGGCACATGTATGTGGGCTGGAACTCCTCTGATGACACACATAGTGATCTTTTTTGGTTATATGTTCAATTTATTATTTTTGATACCAGTAACCACTTCATAGTAGAGAAGTATCTACTACAGATATGTTTTAAAAGTACTTGTCATATTAGCTTGAAGATGCCTAAAGCAGTTAAGATGATTTTCCTCACTGTTATAGGTTTATTCTTTGCAGTATTACATTGCATTCATTATTTGCAGTCACCCGCCGTACAATAAGGTGTTAAATTAGCTGTTATGTTATAGCAGATTGTCTGGATGTTACAGGCTTTCCTCTCTCCCATGCAGAGGTGGGGTGTTGCTCCGGGCTGGTTCCATTCTCTCTGCCCGTTAGACGGGGGGGATGGGGCTAGCTCTTGTGGAACGCTTCCACCCACAACATGGATAATGTTGGTAATTGCCTGCCACTCATTGTTCATTGCTGTAGTTCAGTGTAAAAATGTTTTCCCCTGGTTCCATACCTTTATTGGGCTCTTAATGGTTCAGAAACCCTTCCTTCCACATGTAGGCTATGGCTAATCTAAACATACTATCACATAATGTGAATGGTCTCAATATCCCACAAAAAAGAAGACAAATTTTCAACCTATTGCTGAAACAAAAGGCAGACATTGTCCTTTGGCAGGAAACTCACTTCCGCCACAATCATACCCCCTCATTACCTACAGCAAAATATGCGCAGTGGTTTCATGCGACTTATTCCTCTGCCTCTAGAGGGGTCTCCATTGCCATTAGCTCATCAATTCCATTTAAATTAACCAAATCCTTTGTTGATCCAGAGGGACGATTACTTATCCTTCAGGGCACCATCTTTAGTGAAAGGATTACTATAGCTAATATGTACGCCCCGAACTCCGGTCAAATTCCCTGGCTAATAAAGGCGCTTAGGAGAATTAAAGAATACTCAGAAGGTATGCTAGTGGTAGGAGGAGACCTTAATGTTTCACTGGACATTGTCACACCAAGAGCTAATAACATCAATAGGAAACAAATGGGGAGACTGATGATGGCCTTAGCGGAGGTACGTTTGATTGATGTATGGAGGACAGTTCATCCAACAGGGTCAGACTATACGTATTATTCACATGTCCACAACACATATAGTCGGATAGACTACCTTTTCGTGACTGACGCATACATTACTAATGTGAGGGAGGTGGAGATAGGGAATATAGTGATCTCAGATCATGCCCCTGTTAAAATGTCTTTGTCCCTTCAAGAACTCCCGCATAGAGCTTGGTCGTGGAGGTTAAACACTACACTTTTGGAGTCGAAACCACACATAGACTCACTGTCAGCCAAATTAGAAAACTATTTTACAATAAACGCTACTCCAGACATCTCTACTCCGATACTTTGGGAAGCCCATAAGGCTTACATAAGAGGGGAATTGATAGCATTAGGATCCCACGTCAAGAAAAAATCCACGAAGGAACTGATGTCCCTGCTTTCCCAAATTCAGACACAAGAAAAATTGCACAAACTGACACACTCTGAGATCCATAAAAATGCCCTGGTCATACTGAGACGCAAAGTGAAAGACCTTCTCAACATTAAAGGGACAAGGTCCTTATTGCTTTTGAAGAGTAAAATATATGAACATGGGGACAAAGGCAACAGAATGATGTCCTATCTAATTAAGAAGAGGAGGGAAAAAACCTTTGTCTCATCGATTAAAACTGGTCCAAATTTGAGAGTGACATCGACCCCACTTATAGCTAAAGCATTCCAATCTTTTTACTCACAACTATATAACCTCCCAACTCCGAATATAGATTCTGTATCGGGTGAAAAAACGTTAACCTCATTAATGGAGAAATTCTTGACATCAATTAAAGCTCCGTCACTTACAGTGGAAGAAGGTGAGCATCTTCTTAGACCCTTCTCCGTGGCAGAAGTTGAGAAGACACTTAATTCCATACCCATAGGAAAAAGCCCAGGACCTGATGGGTTGCCCATGATCTATTTTAAAAAGTTTAAGAAGGTTCTGTTACCTCATTTTACAGATCTTTGCAACTCACTGTTGGGGGGGTTGTCGCTAGCTCCCCAGGCCTTGAGGGCGCATATCACCATTCTGCATAAAGAAGGGAAAGATCCAGAGGACTGTGGGAGCTACCGACCTATATCTCTTCTCAACTGTGACTTGAAGTGGTGGTCTAAATTGTTAGCCTATAGGATTTCTCCATTATTGACTAGACTTATCGACCCTGAACAGGTCGGGTTTGTCCCTGGTAGAGAAGGGAAACACAACATTTGGAGAATAATTCACCTAATTCATAATGCTCGGGTCACAAACTCCCCCTTGTTGCTACTGGGTACTGATGCGGAGAAGGCATTCGACAGGGTAAATTGGGACTTCATCAGAGCTACTTTGTTGAAATTTGGTTTTCCCCCGGTATTTGTCTCAGCCATATTCTCACTGTACTCGTGCCCAATGGCTCAGGTACTGGTTAATGGTGCCCTGTCGGATGCCTTCCCCATCAGAAATGGGACTAGACAGGGATGTCCCCTCTCACCCACACTGTTTATTTTATGTTTGGAAATGTTCCTCCTAAGAATTAGACAAGCTGATGAGATTAAAGGTGTTTCTATAGGCCAATATCATCACAGGACTGCTGCATTTGCAGATGACCTGCTAATCATAATTTCCAACCCTGAAAAAGCTCTCCCCGCCATAATGTCCTTATTCGATCAATACAATATAGTCTCTAACTTCAAAATAAACTTCTCCAAATCAGAAGCCCTACAAGTTAATGTTCCGAATAAGATCTTGAACTCACTTAAACATTCTTCTCCGTTTAAATGGTCAACAACTGCTATTAAATTCCTAGGGGTCAATATCCCAGCAGATTTGAGTTTATTGTTTAGATTAAATTATACGCCATTACTCACTAAGATCAAATCCTTTATATCCTCCTTAAAAGTACCTTTTATGTCGTGGTTTGGTAGGAAAAACCTATTGGCTACGTTTGTTTTGCCCCAACTATTGTACATATTCCAAGCCTTGCCGATCCATGTCCCCACTTCCTACCTAACACAAATCAGAAGAACATTTTCCTACTTTCTGTGGAAATCCAAACGGCCCAGAATTGCCTATCAACTTCTTTCCCAGAAGAAATTTAGAGGGGGTATATCGTTACCTGATATGGCCTTATATAATAGAGCTGTTCACTTATCTAGATGGGCGCTATTGACAAATGAAAAAATTCAAGCTCCATATCTTGACATAGAGAGGTCTCTTTTAGGCATACACAGAAGTGCCCTGCTATGGCTCCCACACTCTCCACTAACACTTTGTCAGAAAATGTGCACGCTGACAAAGAGCATGCTAGTTTGCTACCGCAACTCGTCAGTGTCCTCACTGAGGGTAAATAAGATATCTAAGATATTCCCTCTAAATGTTCTACCATACTTATTTGATAGAATGGACGGGAGAGAGAAAAGTTGGTGGCATAGGTGGGGGGATGTTAGAGTTGGTGAAGTACTAGACAATGACAAATTTTTAACGTTAACAGAAGTACATGCCAAATTGGGCTGGGAACCCCCCTCTCTGGTGCAATGTTGGGATTTTAAAAACTTATGTAAGAAATTTGAAAAAACTTCAGACAACACGTTTTTAGAGCCCACTTGGTTAGAAAACCTCACCGCCCTCCCCTCTGCCCTGAAAAAGTCACTCTCAATCACATATAATAACCTGCTTTCTGAGCTTGCCATTCAAAAACCATACTTTATTCGTCAGTGGGAGAGGGATCTAGGGAGGGTACTCTCTGAAGTGGAATCTGCGTATGTCCTCTCCCATGCACAAGGTTTCTCCTCTTGTGTTCGCTATCAGGAAAATTCCTATAAAACCATTACTAGATGGTACAAAACCCCCGAGTACTTGAGTTCTATAGGAGTTTCTCCCTCTGATAGATGTTGGAGATGTCAACTGGAGGTGGGGTCTATGATTCATATTTGGTGGTCCTGTCCCTTAATTAAACAATTTTGGAAGGATGTGGAAGGTACCATTAATGATGTTTGCTCATTGAACCTGACTCTTTCTCCGGAACTGGTGTTGTTGTGGATCCCTACTACTAACTTTAAACCTTCTAAGGCAAATCTGCCCACTTATATGATTGCGACAGCTAAACTACTGATACCGACAAAATGGAGGGATACCTCTCCACCAGATTTAAAATTATGGTTCAGCAAAATGCATCAGCTCCATAGACTGGAGGAGATGGTGGGTTGGATCCATGGTAGCAGATTAAAATATTTGGAGACTTGGCTTCCTTGGAAACAGTCTCAAGCTGTAAAGGATTCTGAAGCCCTTGACTCTGCGGTTGTCTGATGTGTCCTGGAGGCAGTTCCGGAGAGAGAGTCTCTTTCACTTTCACTTTCACTATCACTTTTACTTTCACATTCTTCTATGTACATATAAATTGGTAACTGATGTGATGAGAGATAGATGGGAATATCATAATATCCTTCATAAAAGTCTTCTAAAGGGATAAAAGGCTTCATACGAATATAGCTTTTATGTTGATTCGACTAGAATTGGGAATTGAGCCATACCACAGAGTTTATGTCATGCCTGCATTTTCTATAAAAATATTGCACTTAACTTTTAGAAGTTTCTTAAATTTTGAGTCATTGAGATGCCTTACTGTTGATATTTCTTCCCCTTTATTATTTATCCCATTTTCTTCTTATCTTTGGTTCACCCTACCCTTCCCCCTTTTCCCCCCCCCTTCTCACTTTACTTAGCTAGTTGCTGCTAACTATTTGTAAAAAATACATATTTGGAAAAATGCTTATAAGTAACCATATATGTGGAGGTTGTTATTTCCAACAATGTACAAAATTGTAACTGATTATGTATAAAAAATGACGAAATTTTTTGTACTAATGCTTATAAGCTATGAAACAATAAAAAGAGATTTACAAAAAAAAAAGGTAGCAGATATAGTAGAGCTGAATTTGTAATCTGCTGCTTTTTTGCTTCATGATAATGAACTCCTGAGTTAATAAAATGCAGTAGGTTTTATGGAAAAAGTCCTACTTGAATAGTGAATCCTTTGGGTTTCTACAGATGTAGGTCAGCATCTGTTCTGTGGAATCTGGGGGCAATGGTAGATTTGGAAGAAAATCATTTGTAGTAGGAAAATCAGGGAGTAAAAATGTGTTGTCAATCAAGAAAAAGGTAAGGGCTGGCAGTGGATATGCAATATGATAATCCAAGCAGAAGGCCATGGTTGGCAGAGTTACTGCAATACAATAATCTAAGCTGAAGGTCACGGCTGGCCGAGTCCATGCAATACAATAATCCAAGAAGAAGGTTAGAGCTGGCCGAGTCCATGCAAAATGATAATCCAAGCAAAGGCAAGTGTTAAAATTTTAAAATCATATTTAATGCAGGTCAATCCATGCACTATATGAACTAACAAACCTAATTGCTCAAGAAAAGCTGAAATGAGGAAGTGGTGTTGTGACGGACAAAATGGGCACACAACCATAACCTGAGTTGTACCCAAGGTTTTCATGTATTATATTATATCTGACCAGACATATTTATACATATATTTATAGGGCCCTAACCAAAGGCGTTAGAGGAATATTTCCAAAATTAAATGAGGATGTCTTGCACTTTGCTACACAGCAAAAAACAAGAGCATCTATGCAGGGAAAATGAATGAAGGATTAGTGGGAGTCCAGACAAGCAGACCCCAACAATAATAGCATGTCCTAGCAATATCCCTTCCCTTTGATGGAACAACCTCTTAAATTATTAATATATGTTGCTACAGATTTAAACAGCGCTCCTTAAACTTGTTGATATCTATTTGGATCTGTATGAAGTGTGGTGACTTCAAGTAATCAGAATTGAATTATTTGAAAGGTGAACATGGCTGATTTCTTCCAGAAACAGTGCCACTCCTATCCATGGGTTGTGTGTGGTAATGCAGCCTGTGGACAGATAAGATGGTGCTCTGTAGTAAATAGTGGAAAAGAATTCAGTTATATAAATGCCATCCTTGCATTTAAGCATGCAATATAATATTGTCTTAGAATAAAAACTTTATTGACACACTGTAGTCCTGGGAACCAAAGCCATAATATTATTTTTCTCAAATATTGTTACCATTCATCTTCATTATTAACTTACATGTTCTCATTGACTTGTGTTATCTATAAAGCAGAGATATTTCATTGTGTTTTTTTTCTTTTTCTGTAACCTGCAAATCATCAGTCATTGGGGACTTTCCATTTACCTGAAGGGATGTTGAACCTTAAGGTGATGCTGCAGGAGGAAAGAAGGTTTCAGCTTTCATCCATCAGTTCTGTGGCTGACAATTTCCTTCATGCAGACACTGACATTTTAGCAAATTTCCCAGTTTAATTCTCTTTTATTAATGTAACACATTTGTGTTCTCCAAGGTTGAATTACATCCCAAGCTTTGCGCTCTGCTTTTCAGAGAAATGAAAGCTTCTGATGCTGACAAATACTGTTGCAGATGGCATTTAAGTGTCAGAACGCAATAGAAAAAAAACTGGAGTTGCTTTGCTTTTGAAACCTGATGCTATCAAGACATTCATCAAAGTGACAAGACTACAAAAGTCCTACATAGTGTTCTCCTGACAATTCATTG
Source organism: Bufo gargarizans (assembly GCF_014858855.1). Lineage (NCBI taxonomy): Eukaryota > Metazoa > Chordata > Amphibia > Anura > Bufonidae > Bufo > Bufo gargarizans. The sequence continues at coordinate 635,257,476 of NC_058081.1, forward strand.
AGAATACAGTCTGTCCTCCACTGCATATTGCTCACTGTTACAACTTCAGTTTCAGTGGTTTTGTAAAATTGCATTAAAAATAAATCATCATTTAAAACATTGCTACATGGTACAACACGTACATGATTCAATATGGGTAAGCTGTACATACATTGTGCAGAACATCTATTCAGATGGAAATGTGTATTATAAATAGATGTGGCTTTTTCTGAATGAGCTCGGAAAAATTCTCCCTTTTAATTTGGACAGCAACAATGCAATGTGGATATGGAAAAGATAGTGGCATGTGACCGCAATAGTAGCGACAGCAGTAACAGTACAGCATGGAAAACACCAGACATTAGATGTGTATGTGGCTGTTTAGGGCTAGTTGTAAGAGTAGTGATAGCTATGTAGCGGTATTGGTATTGGCAGTAAGAGTAATGGAATAAGAAGTAGGGAGAAGCAGAAGTAAGTAGTGGCGGCAGCAGCAGCTATGATGGTGGGCAGGCAGACAGTGGCAGTAGCATGAAGACAACAGCAGCCATATTTTATGGAACATGGTAGTGAGCAGGCAGACAGTGGCAGTTGCATGATGGCAACAGCAGCAGCTATATGGTACAGAACATTATAGTAGGCGGGAGAACAGCAGCAGTGGCCTCAGCCAAAGGTGAGTGAAAATCCTTACAGCCCTTTGACAAAGGTAAGATTTTGTACACTGGTGGAGGACAGGTTTGGGTGTTGCGATGCCACCTGCTTGTAACGGGTCGCCAAAGGCGCACTTGGTCTACTAACAGCTGCAGACATGCTGCTTTGCTAGCTGGGAGGCTCCCTGCTGCTAGGTCTGCCTTGAGCGCAGAGCTGATTACTCGGCGCTCGACTTGTTGGTCTGTCGGTCATGTGACGCTGGCCACGTCACATGACCCTCACTCCCCACTATAAATACAGGCAACCTGCTGGCTACAGGTTGCCTGTGATTTTCGTCCTATTGGCTGTGTACTTTATTGTTATTAAGCGACCTCTGGAATTGACCCTCGATCCGCCTCTTGACAACTCTTCTGCCTGCTCCCTGTACCTTGACGCTACCGCTTGGATTTTGATCTCGGCTTGTTTACGGATTTGTCTTTGCCTCTTCCCTTGTTCTGACGTGACCTCCTGAACTGACCTCGGCTAGTTGACCCGCCTCGCCTTCCGCTTAGTGTTACTTTTCAGTTTGTGTCCGTTTCCCTGCTGTCTCTTTCTCTCTGCCTGCACTTAGTAGCTTAGGGACTGTCACCCAGTTGTGCTCCTTCACCTAGGGAGGGTGGTGCAAGTAGGCACGGGACCGGGTGGCAGCTCTGGGGGTGAACCTCCGCTCTATCTTTATTCCTGTGACTCTACCCATGACAGAATCACAGGCCCAAATTCATCATGGAACCGATACAGAGCCTCACCGAACATGTGCAGGGACTTACTCAAATAGTATAGGAACTTGGGGAGAGACTACAAGTTCAGGAAACCGTCCAAACTCCCCCTATTCTTGCTCCCGCCACCGTTCAGGTGGAACCTCACATTAAATTGCCCGATCGGTTTTCAGGTGACTGCCAAAGTTTTTTAGCTTTCAAGGAAAGCTGTAAACTTTATTTTCGACTACGACCCCACTTCTCCAGCCCTGACCCACAGAGGGTTGGTATTATCATTTCCTTGTTTTAAGGGGACCCCTAGGAATGGGCCTTTTCCTTACCATCAGATTCCCCTTGTCTTAGCACTGTGGACCACTTTTTTCAGGCATTAGGGGTTCTTTATGATGAACCTGACCGAGCCTCTGGCAGAATCCAATCTTAAGGCCCTCACTCAGGGAAATCGTCCCGTGGAGGATTATTGTACGCAGTTTCGCAAGTGGTGCGTTCCTTCAGGCTGGAACGAACCAGCGCTCAAATGTCAATTTAGGGCAGGCTTGACTGAAAAGTTAAAGGATATGTTGGTTTATTATCCCTGTCCTGACTCTTTAGAGGAGACCATGATGCTAGCCATCAGACTAGATAGACGGATCAGAGAGAGGCAGCGGGAGCATTTGTTTTCTCCTCATACCCTTCTTCAACCTGAGACTCCCCCCCCCTTGAACCCAGGATGGAGGTCCACTCGGACGAGCCCATATAACTCGGGATGACGCGAAGAGAACTATGCCGTCATCACGGCTCTTGTTTTTATTGTGAGGATCCCGAACACTGGATCCGTCAGTGTCCTAAAGCTCCGCCTTCTGGAAAGTCATCTAAGTCTGAGGGATTCAAGGACAAGGTACTCCCAGAGGTGGTAAGAAGTAAATTATTGCTGCCTTTGTGGATTCAGGGTCAGCTTTTATTTTTATTGATTACAAATTCATTGATCAGATGGGAATTCCTATATTAGAATTACCCACCATGATCCAGGTTGTCACCATCGATTCTATCCCCCTGCTAGGGGGCACAGTAAAACTCCGTACTGCGGAGGTTACCCTATCTGTAGGGATCTGCCACTCTGAGAAATGTTCCTTCTTTGTTTTAAAGAATCTTCCAGTTCAGGTAGTCCTTGGTATGCCCTGGCTTCAGCAACACAATCCGGTCATTAACTGGAGTTCGGGCAAGTTAGAGAGATGGGGGCCTAACTGTAATTCTTGCTTAACCGTAATTCAAGCTGGGGTCTCATCAGATATTCCTCATTTTATTGCTGATTATTCAGATGTTTTTTTCCACCACTGAGACAGATACTCTCACTCCCCATAGGTCTTATGACCGTGTTATTGACTTGATACCTGAGTCCAAATTTCCTAAAGGACGGATTTATAATCTTTCCGGTCCTGAGCGCAAGTCCATGAAAGACTACATTCAGGAGAGTCTCAAGAAGGGACATATTATGCCCTCCACCTCTCCCCTGGGAGCAGGATTCTTTTTCGTTAAAAAGAAAGACGGTGGTCTCAGGCCCTGCATTGACTACAGAAATTTGAATAAAATGACTATTAGGAATCAGTATTCCATCCCGTTGATTCCTGATTTGTTTAACCAGATTTTGGGTGCTTCTAGGTTTTCTAAATTTGATTTGAGAGGAGCTTATAACCTAGTTCATATTAAGAAGGAAGATGAGTGGAAAACTGCTTTTAATACTCCAGAGGGACACTTTGAGTATCTGGTTATGCCATTCAGTCTTTGCAATGCCCCAGCTGTGTTTCAGAATTTCATGAATGATATTTTTAGAGAACTTATTGGCAAAGTTATGATTGTTTATCTCGATAATATTCTTGTCTTTTCCAAGCACGGAACGGCACAGAGGTAACTTGGCGGCACTCTGACTTATTGATACCACTATGTTTAATGTTTCCCCCTGGCATGATTTATCACAAACTGGGCCTGGTTAGTGGAACATGTGGTCAGATGACAGATATGGGCAGACTAGTATCTGGTCAATATTACATTGGTCAGGTGACAAATCCGGATTAGCATATGGTTAATATCACATGACCACACTTGTGGATCTGATTGGTTATGACAGATAGGGACCACCTCTATCTAGCCCTTAAAAGTGAGTGTGTGTGTTTGTACTAATTGGCGCTGTATCTTTCTGCCCCCTGGAGCCCCTCCAACTGCGCACTATTGGTCTGTGTATGAGAGAAGTCAACCGAACTTACCAGATAAGTACAATATTATTGGTCATTATCGAGCCATCTGGTTGTTGTCATATGCTATGGTATATCTTTCATAGCTAGATCAATTATATACATGTTTTGTTCAGCAGACTCCCACAGACCTGTGCAGGTTTGGGGCGCTCCAGCTATTACTAGTATATTAGTGTCCCCAGACAAACCTTATCCATTATAAGGGGAAACGCGTAGGGACTACATACTATGTTACTGTGAATTAAGTATAATGTATTAATTTTTGGGATATTCAATCACGTATCGTTGATTAGATTGAATTACGGCCTTATTAAGGACAGACTAGCCAAGGCACGCGGACAGAGTGTACCTACCATCCAGGTACATCTCTGGGCTGAGTTTTTTTTTTTAGGGTGAATTAGGAACAGACACTAGATGTTTGCACGTGGTATATTCACACAATTCCCCTAATACTGGCTACCTGTCCAGGTAATTGTGAGCTCCTTCAGCAGCTATACTCGTAAATATGAGTCCTTTGTGATTCGGTTTGATATTAAAACATTTGTAATAAAAGTTAAGTTTTAGGTAGTTGCTTTCAGTGATGGTGTTTACTTTTGCAACTATCTTTGAGATATATATTTTTTCAGTGATTAAGTTTTCTCTATGACTGGTTTTCTATCAGGTACATTGTTTACGGAGGAACTCATTATGGAAAAATGTGATATTTTTTCAGACAAAGAGCTACCAGGTTTATCAAACTCACTAACTTGTAAACTGACATTCACTGATTTATATGATGAATATAAAAATAATATAAAATCATGGTGGGAGATTAAGTCCATAGAAAGTTATCTTGAGCACAAAATCATCCCCAGAGGACTACGGATTTCTATCACTCCAGCTGAGCGTATACACTCACCAGGATTATTAGGCTAATGAATTTACTCCTGGTGGAAGAGAAAGTATACTTTGAAAAATCTTCAGTGAAACTGAAGGGCTTGATTGAGTTGGCTGTGTCTTTCAAGACTGACCCTGACTTCAATAGGAGAGAGTCCTCCCTACAGACGGGAGTAGAAAGATTTCAGGGTCAGATTAAGGAAAGAAAGCACAGACAATTCAATAAGGACCTGAAAGAATTCATGGAAAATAGAGCCTATCAGCTGGATAATAAGTCCCTCCCTCCATCTGAAACAGACCTCTCTTTCTCTGTACAGGAACTCTCGGACTCTGAGTTTTCTAACTCTAGGGGTAGGACCAACTATAAAAGAGGTCAGAGGGGGGGTGGGGGAGAGGTTGATATAATAAGAGATGGCCAAGATCAGGTGGCCCAAAAGGAAAGGCTTGCGAGTATCCATCGTCCTCACCTTCTTCTCCTCTGGAATCTCCAATCCCCCTTAGTCACTCAGGGAGATTTTTTAGCCAGAGGCGGTCTATATCAACTCGGGACTGCACCTACTAGAGGAAAATGTACAACTACAAATAATTAATCTCTCTTCCAGGACCCTCAGTGAGGCTGAGCAGTCACGTCTTCAAAAAGGACTTTCATTTGTTCCTAGAACAAAATTTAATCCGTTTATGTGGATTAAAGATCTCCACTTATTTTCAAGAAAACTTAAGTGGCACAAGTTTATGAAAAATAACAATAGATTTACCTGTGAACAACTTGGTTTGCAGGAAAGTGAGTTCGATGACCTAAGAATCTTTCTGGATTTATTAGATGAGGGTACTTGAAAACCAGGTGTCACGACCATGGTTATGTCTGTGACTCCTTGGGAGCCGCATACAGTTGCCCGCGGTTTGGGTTGTAGTGTCAACCGCAGCTGGAGGCATAATGTGGTTAGCCTCAAGTGCGGTTGCCGCGGACAACAGCTATGTGTGCGGTCCCCTTGGAGTTGTGTGCGTGTTTGGATGCACTGTTGTATGTCTGGTGTGCACTCTGTGTTATGTGTGGTGTGCACTGACATCTTTCCTACACTGTGGTTGCCCGTGGCAACGTTTGGTTGTAGTTGTACATGTGGTTGTAGTTGTACATTCGGGCTGACTCCCAGGACATGGTTGCCACCCATGTCGTTGCCTGCGGCAACAGCCACAGTGTGTTCCTGAGTTTGACACTTCTCCTTTTAAGTTGTGTTTTCCCTTCCCTGGTGCTGGAAGGGTTAACTCCCTTCCCAGTGTGTGTGTGTGTCACTGGGTGTGTCCGACTGTGGGGTGTGGCTTCTTGGCCTATAAAGCCTCACTGTTAGCACAGGTCTGAGGGTTGCTTCAGCCATGCTTAGCTGGAGCAGTCTCCTGTGTTTTCTACCTGCCAGTGAGAGCCACCCCTGTGGTCATAAAGATATTGTCACATTATGTTTATGTCATGTTGTGTGAGATGTCCATGTGATGTTCTGTTGGGACCTTCCTTTGGTATTTTGTGCAGCTTATGGTTCTGGATTCCTGTTTGCACAGGGATCCAGTCAGCAAGGCTGTGGCAGGTTGGTGGAACTACTTAGTTCGCCTGCCATTTCCGTAAGTCTGTTTATGTTCCCCTTTTCCCTGCAGCTTGGCCATTGAGACCCCTGTTTCTCCGTGTCCTGGAGGAACAGGCCGTCTTACCCTGACTCCTAGTCCAGGGACCGGACTGAGGGTGAGTTAGGGATCCGAGGTTCCGGAGCATGGGTCCTCCTACCTTAAAGGTCGGCCCATGCAGCTAGGAGTTAGGGTCAGGTTAGGGACGCGTTAGGAGGTGACCTGCTCCCTAATCCTGTCTTCCTGGCCGAGCAGCCTAACATCATCTGGCATCGCACGGCTGAGGGTTTTCCCCATCCTCAGCCGTGACACCAGGACAGGGATCATTTAAGGACCTACGTCCTAAAAGTAAAATCTCCTCTTATGAACTATGATCATATAGCTTTTTTTCTACAAATGGTGACGGAGGATATTGAAAACCTACCCCAATCCACATCATTCTTTCATAACTTGTCAGGCCCGGAAACCGAGGCCCTCATGAGTCTAGAACGGGATACATCAATAGTAGTGAAACCAGCTGATAAGGAAGGGAACCTTGTAATTATGGAGCACATGCAGTACAAACAGATGTGTGAACAATTGCTAAATGATAGACAGTGCTATAGGGTGTTTCCATTAGATCCCACAGATCTGTTTGTAAATGAGCTTGTGTCCATTCTTGGTGAGGGGCTAGGTAGGAATGTCATTAATGATACTGAATATTGCTTTATGTTGCCGAGTTCACCCCAGACAGCTACTTTTTATGGATTGACAAAGATTCATAAGGGTACATCCCCATTGAGGGGTAGCCCTATTGTGTCTGGGGTGGACTTGGTCACTCAGAATTAGCAGTATCTACATTGACCGAATTTTAAAGGACTTTGTATCTGCCCTCCCCTCCTATACAAGGGATACTATGAACTTCCTATGGAAAATAGAGACCATAAATATAGAGACATCATGCTCGCTTGCGAGCATAGATGTTGAATCCCTGTTTAGCTCCATCCCTCACTCTACAGTATTGATGGTGGCTGCTGAATTTGTTAAAACAAGAGCGGTATGCTATAGGTCCCATAATGATTTTGTGGTGACCCTTCTTGAATTCGTCCTCACCCATAATTTTTTTCTGTTCGACTCGAGGTTCTTCCACCAGCTCAGGTCGACCGCAATGGGAAGTCCCTGTGCCCCTACTTACGCAAATCTCCTCCTGGGCTGGTGGGAGGATAACGTGGTCTTTCCTGATTCACAAACTTGGTGGAGTGACAAGATAGTCTTTTGGACACGTTATATTGACAATGTTTTTGTAATATGGAACGGTGACACTGAGGAATTTGAATTATTTGTGAAGGCACTTAATATAAATGAACTGGGCATATCGTTTACTTCTGAATTCCATCCAGATACACTAACCTTCCTAGACGAGACTGCCTGTTCCTCCAAAAGGAAGGACAAACAGGAGTCTCCTTCAGGCCAATACAAACAATAAGGAAATGCAACACACTGAACCCAAACAAAATACAAGAGGAGAAAGGAAAGACTTGACTTCAAAGAGGCAATGGAAGCACTAGGAACTCCGCCGAAATCCACACACCAGCAATCCACAACTGAAACTGAAGCTATAAACCGCACAGCACTGTAGGAGAACATTAGCAATACCTGAGGCAAGGGGTGTGGCCAGTACCAGAAACAACACAGATGCCTATTGATCCACAGGGAAAATCTGTCAGATCAAACCATGTGTTGCCAGTCTTACAATCTCCTTCCACCTGCTGCAGGAACGTCTGTAACAATACTGGGTCAGTTCCTACCATTCTTCCAATCTGGCTGCCCAGAAGTTCATTGGGTCAGAGTGCGTGGTATATGCCGGAGAAAAGCCATAGTTCAGGTAGGTCTGAACCTGGGCGTTCAGGCAGTACATCTCCCTTTGCTGGCTTGGTGCAGTGGCACATAGAAAAATGTCTCAATCATGATAATACTGAACTGCATGCTGAGGCTTCTGCTGCTTGTGGTAATTTAAACTGTGTGACCTCGTGTGGTTAGGTGAGGAGCCTCCCAGTCAGATATACTGGTGTCAGGAGTGTGGAACTGCATACACAGTGTATCCTGGTCATAAAGTAATTTAACTTCCCATTTGGTAACAGGAAACATTCTCCCATTTTGCTTCGATAGCAAGGGTGTAAAAGCATGGCTATCCAGTAATTATCAGCTTGCTTAATGGTAAGGATCGCCTGTCATTAAATACATAAGCAGGCAGGCATACAGCTTGCCATTCTCACCAGCGTGCCCATGGCTATTTCTGTGTCTGCTCCTCCACTGAGATAATTGGTCATCATGGCTGATGACTCAGCAGCAGCAGCCTTGTGCTCCTGCACAAGTAACTCATCCTCCTTATGATTCTTCTCCTCCATTGGCAGCACCTCATCCTCCATTTCTTCCCTCATGGGACATTCTCCGTGTGAGCACCCAACAGTTAAAGGACTGCCAGCAAGATGCATAAACTGTTCTTCCTCTGCCGTCCCTTGTTGGATCATCATGAGCATCTGCTATAAGATAAATATTGTTTATGCCTCAGTTGTTCCTACTGACAACACATTCTCCCTGCTGAGGTGGCTAATGCATGACAAAGTCATATATGGCTTTATACTGTTCATATAGAAGTTCTAGCATCTGCAAGGTGAAATTGCAGTGAGTTGTGGATCAAGTGGTGCTATGCCTAATATGTGAGGACAGTCTCCTCCACATGGCCACCACCCTCTGCAAGCCAGTGTTCTCTTTGAAAAGCGTTGCAAGTCTAAATAGATCATGTGTACTATGCAGGGAGCTTGTGTTATTTCGCCCAAATGCAGCATGGCCACAATGTTCCTGCCATTGTCGCTAATGACCTGGCTTCTTTTTGGCAAAGAAATTATGGCTAGGGACTCTTCACCTTGGCTCGGCACAAGCCATAAGTTCTCTGAAAGGTGTAGAGTCCACCACTTTGAAAGGGAGGGATTGCAGCACTAACAAATTGGACAGGAGCACTTTCAGCTTCTGCGCCGTTCCACGCATACTGTTGTCTCTTGGCAATTACTTCGGTGAATGATTGCTGACGGAATGAGTGATAAGGAGGAGGAGCAGATGCATCGGGACCAGCAGATGATGGGAATGACAGACAGCTCCCTTTGGCTGAGGTGGTGGAGCCTTGACTACCTAAAACCGGGTGTGTGCCACTGGGTGATGCATCGGTTGCTGCAGCAGACTGGACCACCACATCGGAGCCACGGTTCTCCCAGGCCACTGCATGGCGATGTTGCATATGTTGACGCAGGGCCGTAGTGCCAACATTGGCACCCTGGCCACGCTTCACCTTCTGCCCACAGATTCTACATATGGCCACATTCACCTCCTCTGGCGGCTTAAGAAACCGCAGAGTAGGTGATTTTACCACCAACAAAATTTGTATCAAATAAATAAATGGGCACTCTTATATCCGGACCACCGGTTTAGTGTAGTCACACTATCTATATTTATTAATAATACACAGTATATAAAAATAGTATACAAATCCGAGTCAGAAATATATAAGTATAGCCTTGCATATATAGTATCTATTTAAATTAACACCACATCATAACACCATATCATAGATAAAAATTGGGATAAATGAATAGACACTCCTACTGCAATATACTAATATAAGATAGTGACTGAATATATGTGAATCCAATTGAATCAAACTCCCTATAAGTGGAAAAAAGATGCGTAAAAGAATCAAAATCCAGGTTCTTTGCGTTCTCACACTGTGACACATTTGACACATTTGTTTACACAGTGTGAGAACACAACCAGTTCTATTGAAAATAATCTATAGAAAGTATTATTTATAAGTATAAGATACTGTGGAAGAAAAAAGGCATCAATCCACAAAAAACGCTAAGGAAACGCAATAGAACCGCAATGCAAGGAGGAGTCTATTTAACAACACTAGATCCACTAGATCCATTCCAGATTTATTATGAAGCCCTCTTGGGAACGATAGGAATAAAAGCCGGCTAGCCAGACAGATCTAACAAAGCCACTGAGGAAGAAGGCAGGATAGCCTTCGAAATGCATCTGGCGTGGAAGAATAAGAGACCTGGATCTGGCAATAACCGGCAAAATCTATATAACAACATTGCTGTTGTTTGGAGTAAGCGCTTTCATGTAAAAGGAGTTCCAGACCTTTTGGCCATAGTCTGGCAATCTACGGGCAACATCAGGAAGCTGGTGTAGTTAAACCACCTGCACGGGTGCTGCGGGAGACATGAGAAACGCCCACTACAAACAGAGGATTAGACCGTGAATCTACTACGGGTCAAGCAGAGACAGACCTCTGACCTGCAGCCGGACCTGTGTAACAACTAGAACGGACCACACGTACTCGGTTCGCAGCAGTAAGGCACTACTGAAATTTGCCCTCTAGAGGTAAGCTTACCTTCCACTCACGCCACGTGGGACGCCACAGACTGGACATCATTACTGTGTGTGAGTACTCAATTACCTTATGAAATCCAAATACTGCTGAATATCCAATATGGAAATCTCCTGTTAGAAAACTGCGGTTAGCTTATAGTGTTGAATCTACACTCCTTTGATCGCAACATTTTAGCAAAAGTTTCATTTCCAGGAAAGCAGCTACGAGTGAGATATAATCTCTATACCAACATTGTTGAGCCCCTACAGATCGTGGGCAACACACGATCTAATATTGTGACTGAATATTATATTATTTTGAGCACGGCAACACATTATATTTAAACTATTGGATTTTCATGCACATTTATAAATTTGTTCTAGCACGTTAACACATGGATGGACTTTGATCTGCTACCAGCAATTTTTTTTACCAGAACCTTTGGATTTTGATTCTTTTCTGCATCTTTTTTCCACTTATAGGGAGTAGGATTCAATTGGATTCACATATATTCAGTCACTATCTTATATTAGTATATTGCAGTAGGAGTGTCTATTCATTTATCCCAATTTGCGGATTGGACGGACCCGGCCTATCTGCAATATCCATCTGGCCGCGTTATCTGGCCTTCAGAAGCCATCTTTATCCAATCCGTAATAACTAGGATTAGAATTTACTGTGTACCCTCAGCAGCTATTTAGCCAACCTACAATAATTAGCATCTTATTGCATTTTATTTGTATTGTATTTTATTTTTATTTTTATTGTGTATCCACAGGCCTGCATTTTTATCTATGATGGGGTGTTAATTTTAATAGATACTAGATATACCAGCAAGGCTATATTTCTGACTCGGATTTGTATACTATTTTTATATACTGTGTACTATTAATAAATATATTTTTTTACTGCAAAATACTGTTAGAAAGGCTCCACCAGCAAACTACTGGAGCTCAGCCTTTCAGTTACCAACTGAAAGAAAACAGATAAATCGAATAATAATATAGGCTGGCTCACAGTATTTTTGCATCAATTGCAATATTTATTATTATAAAATACATATAGGTCAACATATCAGCACAAATACATATATGTGTATACTGTATAAATATATAAACAGTGCGGAGCTCACGCACTAACTTATACAAGCTGGAGTACTCCTAAAATAAATGAGACCTTAAGACTATACTGGACCTGCGAACTTTCAATTGGGACCACAGAAAATGTCCTTTGACTGAATGCCCAAATGCCAAGTTGTTAGAACCAAATAGGTTCAAAAGTTATGTTGGTAATCTCTATGTTTCGGTACCTTTTGACGGTGATGATAATACTGCCTTGAGAATTGCAGCGTTCGCTCTTTCTCCACTCTGTGAGCGGGCTTCCGACACGTTCTCTCAGCGTCCCACGTGACCAGCTGGATGGCAAGTCGCTGGTTAGTGACGTAAGTGCTTGGAGCCGGAGGGTTGGCGGAAGTCAGTGCAGCTAAGATGTAACTTGCTTGAGCCCGTCAGGTTACCGGAACTTGATGTAGCAGAGTTTACTCAATAGTTTAACTCTGTTCTATGGCATTGATATACAAGCGGATGGCATAAAATTTCTTTCAATGATGGAGAAAGTCCTTTTGTTTAGCAGGATACAAAACCGCACCAGTAGCCTTGGTCTAATACACACTAGACGCGTTTCGGAACGTTGTTCCTTCCTCAGTAGTTAGATGTAGAATGCTGAATGTGGACCTACTAGTCATGAGTTTAAATACCCTTTCGGGTTTGACATAAAATATGGGTTGGATCCTGGATTGTGTAGCTTAATGAGCCACAGAATCTTGATCTTCACCCTGGCTATTAGTATCACATAGACAATCAATATTATACCCCAGTATATCTTGCACTGGAGTCTGTGATATCACACCATATAAATATACATTAAAAAGCATTTTCTTAAAAAATGACATTTTATAAAAAATAACAAATTAAGATATAAAAATAAAATAAAATAAAAATAAAATGAAATACAAATACTAAAATAAATCACTAGCTCAGGAATTGTCGGGAGGATGTAGCACTAGGGGGGGATGGGAAGGAACGCAGGGGAAGTCAGTGCGCTATTAACTAGCCTAGCATCGACTTCTCATGTGAACCAACCCATCCTCCCTATAGGAAACCAAAAATTTCAATCTCCGAGTTGAGACCCGCAGGCATCAAAGATCCAAACTCGAAGATTTTCCTGGATTCCTGTCTGGACATTTTGGCCACAAAATCTCCTCCTCTCCAGTCTTCTTTTACCGATTGTATGGCCGAAAATTTCATTTGGCTAGGATCACCTGCATGATATAATTTAAAATGTTTAGATAACGGATGCGTTTCAGACTGTTTTTTGATATTATTAATATGCTCCGCAATTCTAGTCTTGAATACCCTTTTAGTGCGTCCAATGTACTGCTTTGGGCATGGGCATTGAATGATGTAGATGACAGCTTTACTATTACATGACAAAATTTCATTAATTTCCCATTTGAAATTATTAGATATTGATGTTACCATTTTTGTATTTCTGTCAAACTGTGTTTGTCTACAGTTTTGACAGCAGCCACATCTGAAAAATCCTTTCAGATTGGACCATGGGGTTGTCATTAATTTTGTTTGCTTTTTCCTTATTATAGGGGCCACTTGGAGTCCCAAATTGGGAGCCCGAGTGTATACTATTGGAGGATGTATAGGGAGTATGGGACCCAACATCTTGTCGTCCTTTAATAAATGCCAATGTTTTCGGACGATACTATTCACCATCTTATAATCTTTATTATATGGTAAGATTATTTTAGCTGTTATATCTCGTTCCTGGGTGATATTAAATGTTTCCTTTGGTTTAAAGAAGGAGGTTCTGTCCAATTCTCTCACTCTTTGTATTGAGTCCTCCAATAGTATATTAGGATATTCTTTTTGCAAAAATTGTGCTTTCATATGTTGTGCCTCAACCTCAAATTGTTCTTTAGCTGTACAATTTCTTTTTAAGCGCCTAAATTGGCTAAAAGGGACGTTCAAAAGCCACCTTGGAAGGTGACAGCTTGTATTCAAAATAAAACTGTTCTTGGCTACATCTTTTTGGTATGTACTGCAAATAAAGGTCTCTTGTTTCTTTTCAATACGTAAATCTAGAAATTCTACTGTATGTGGATCAATGTTGGCTGAAAATTTCAGATTGAACTCATTTGTATTAATATCACTAATAAATTGTAGCAGTGTTACATGAGATCCCCTCCAAATTAGCAGGATATCATCAATGTAACGCCGCCATAGGACCAGGTCCGCTCCGAGTTTTGGGATGATGGTATCTTGTTCCCAAGCTGCCATAAATAGATTGGCATAACTCGGAGCGAACCTGGTACCCATGGCGGTGCCGGTGGTCTGCAAATAATAATTAGACCCAAATTGGAAATAATTGTGATTAAGCACAAAACTGATCCCATCCAGTATGAATTGTAATTGTTCGTGTGCTAGATTAGCCTTTTGGGACAAAATTTTAGATATTGCTTGTGTACCCTGACTGTGGTTAATGCTTGTATACAGAGAACTAACGTCCAGTGTAGCAAGCAGCCAATCAGGGTGGCAGTACATATTTTCCAATAAGGAGACTACTGTAGAGGTATCCCCAAGATACGAAGGAGTGTCTCTGACATAGGGTTGCAAAAACCTATCTAAATACTGAGACAGGTTAGATGTTAACGAACCTATGCCAGAGACAATCGGCCTTCCTGGGGGGTTGACCGAATCCTTGTGTATCTTAGGGATACAATAAAATATGGGTAATCTTTTTTGTGTACACAAAATAAAATTGCATTCAGTCTCATTTAGAATACCTATTTCTTTTGCTTTATTGCACAATAGTGACAATTGTTTAGAGTATATAGCCAGAGGATCCTCATATAGTTGTCTATAAGTTGTAATATCTGACAACTGTCTCAAACACTCGTCATTATACTTTTCAGTATCTAAGATCACAATTGCCCCCCCCTTATCTGCTGGGCGTATTGTGATCTCAAGATCTGTCTGTAATTGCTTTATTGCCTGTATCTCTTGTTGGGACAGGTTTATATTTCCTTTTTGTTTTGGGTTAAGTTTTCTTATATCTGCCTCAACTGCTCCTCTAAATGAAGCCATCTCATTACTTATTTCTTGTTTAGGATACATTCTAGATTTCAGTCTCACATCAACATGTTGATAATGGGGTCTCCTTTCATCGAATTGGTAATTACTATTTTTCATAAAATATTTTTTGCAACATAATTTTTTAATATATTTTTCAATTCCAATATAGGAATCGAATTTACTTAACTTTGCACTAGGGGCAAATTTTAAGCCTTTTGATAATAGTGACTTTTGTGAAGGGGTTAGTTCCTTTGTGCTAAGATTAATTAAATTGTCTCCTGTGGTTTCCCCATTTTTATTTTTGGGCCCTCGTTTATTTCTGCTTCTTCGTGTTCTCTTTTGCGTGTGGATATATTCAATTGGGTGGCCGAATTGTGTATTTGTGCTTGTGCTGTGAAAATTTTGGGCTGCATATTCAATGCTAAATCTGTTTTCTGTGTTACTGGTCGTATTTCCTTGTGTGATTCTATTGGTGATTGTGGTTCCTTGGATAGGGAAAATGACCAAGGAATCTTCAACTGAGGTGTTTGTTTTTTTGTATTGTTTTTCTGGTAATGTGCTTGTGAATGAGCCCCTTTTTGTTGTTGCTTCAAATGTTGGTAATTTACTTTGGGTTTGTATTTTAACCGCTCTTGTTTTTTCGATCCTGGACTTTTTACGAAAAAAGACGATGTATTGATGGCTCCATTTGTTGTTACATCCATATCATATCTGCTATTGTCAATAGAATGGTTTTTAACTGGGACCGGAACATCCCTCCCTCTTGATGGTCCAGCCCCAACCATATCCATAGGATGTTTTTGAGCATTCATTTGTTTTCTTGATGTTATTGAGAATTTTTTAATTTTTTTCTCAATAATCTCTTGCTCTATTTTATCTATTTTCATAAATAGTTCTTTTTGGAGTCTCAAATACTCATCGTCCTTTTTGAAAGTGTCCATTATTTCCCTTTTTTCTTTTATTAGATATTCTAGTTCTATTACCAATTCCTCCCTTCTCTGAATTACCAATTGTACTAATGCAGTAGACTGAATCTTGAAAAAACACTCCCACTGGGAGTCAAATCGTTCCCCACACAGGTCAGAGGCTGGAGATTTAAACAATGTAAGCCCCTGCGGGGTGATTCCTGCTTTCAAATATTGGGTTAACGACCTGATCTCCCACTGGTGTCTTAGTTTTCTCATTAGTAATTTTTCAAGTGTTTTAAATGTCTCAAACATATTCGGTTGAGATATCTCTAGCTGTTTAGGTACACTATTTGTACCTTCCAAAAAGACAAATTTATCAATTGTCTCTTGTTTTAACGCCATATATTGCCAAATATCCATTATCAAACTATCAAAAATAATATATATAAACACTTAAAATGTCAAACAATTTATAAAATACTTAAAAACTAAAAAACTAAAAATACAAAAATATAAAGATGCAAAACTGCTGCGAGCAACTTTCTACGGTGAAAAGATTTTTTTACTGCAAAATACTGTTAGAAAGGCTCCACCAGCAAACTACTGGAGCTCAGCCTTTCAGTTACCAACTGAAAGAAAACAGATAAATCGAATAATAATATAGGCTGGCTCACAGTATTTTTGCATCAATTGCAATATTTATTATTATAAAATACATATAGGTCAACATATCAGCACAAATACATATATGTGTATACTGTATAAATATATAAACAGTGCGGAGCTCACGCACTAACTTATACAAGCTGGAGTACTCCTAAAATAGATGAGACCTTAAGACTATACTGGACCTGCGAACTTTCAATTGGGACCACAGAAAATGTCCTTTGACTGAATGCCCAAATGCCAAGTTGTTAGAACCAAATAGGTTCAAAAGTTATGTTGGTAATCTCTATGTTTCGGTACCTTTTGACGGTGATGATAATGCTGCCTTGAGAATTGCAGCGTTCGCTCTTTCTCCACTCTGTGAGCGGGCTTCCGACACGTTCTCTCAGCGTCCCACGTGACCAGCTGGATGGCAAGTCGCTGGTTAGTGACGTAGGTGCTTGGAGCCGGAGGGTTGGCGGAAGTCAGTGCAGCTAAGATGTAACTTGCTTGAGCCCGTCAGGTTACCGGAACTTGATGTAGCAGAGTTTACTCAATAGTTTAACTCTGTTCTATGGCATTGATATACAAGCGGATGGCATAAAATTTCTTTCAATGATGGAGAAAGTCCTTTTGTTTAGCAGGATACAAAACCGCACCAGTAGCCTTGGTCTAATACACACTAGACGCGTTTCGGAACGTTGTTCCTTCCTCAGTAGTTAGATGTAGAATGCTGAATGTGGACCTACTAGTCATGAGTTTAAATACCCTTTCGGGTTTGACATAAAATATGGGTTGGATCCTGGATTGTGTAGCTTAATGAGCCACAGAATCTTGATCTTCACCCTGGCTATTAGTATCACATAGACAATCAATATTATACCCCAGTATATCTTGCACTGGAGTCTGTGATATCACACCATATAAATATACATTAAAAACAAGAGACCTTTATTTGCAGTACATACCAAAAAGATGTAGCCAAGAACAGTTTTATTTTGAATACAAGCTGTCACCTTCCAAGGTGGCTTTTGAACGTCCCTTTTAGCCAATTTAGGCGCTTAAAAAGAAATTGTACAGCTAAAGAACAATTTGAGGTTGAGGCACAATATATGAAAGCACAATTTTTGCAAAAAGAATATCCTAATATACTATTGGAGGACTCAATACAAAGAGTGAGAGAATTGGACAGAACCTCCTTCTTTAAACCAAAGGAAACATTTAATATCACCCAGGAACGAGATATAACAGCTAAAATAATCTTACCATATAATAAAGATTATAAGATGGTGAATAGTATCGTCCGAAAACATTGGCATTTATTAAAGGACGACAAGATGTTGGGTCCCATACTCCCTATACATCCTCCAATAGTATACACTCGGGCTCCCAATTTGGGACTCCAAGTGGCCCCTACAATAAGGAAAAAGCAAACAAAATTAATGACAACCCCATGGTCCAATCTGAAAGGATTTTTCAGATGTGGCTGCTGTCAAAACTGTAGACAAACACAGTTTGACAGAAATACAAAAATGGTAACATCAATATCTAATAATTTCAAATGGGAAATTAATGAAATTTTGTCATGTAATAGTAAAGCTGTCATCTACATCATTCAATGCCCATGCCCAAAGCAGTACATTGGACGCACTAAAAGGGTATTCAAGACTAGAATTGCGGAGCATATTAATAATATTAAAAAACAGTCTGAAACGCATCCGTTATCTAAACATTTTAAATTATATCATGCAGGTGATCCTAGCCAAATGAAATTTTCGGCCATACAATCGGTAAAAGAAGACTGGAGAGGAGGAGATTTTGTGGCCAAAATGTCCAGACAGGAATCCAGGAAAATCTTCGAGTTTGGATCTTTGATGCCTGCGGGTCTCAACTCGGAGATTGAAATTTTTGGTTTCCTATAGGGAGGATGGGTTGGTTCACATGAGAAGTCGATGCTAGGCTAGTTAATAGCGCACTGACTTCCCCTGCGTTCCTTCCCATCCCCCCCTAGTGCTACATCCTCCTGACAAGTTCCTGAGCTAGTGATTTAATTTAGTATTTGTATTTCATTTTTATTTTATTTTATTTTATTTTTATATCTTAATTTGTTATTTTTTATAAAATGTCATTTTTTAAGAAAATGCTTTTTAATGTATATTTATATGGTGTGATATCACAGACTCCAGTGCAAGATATACTGGGGTATAATATTGATTGTCTATGTGATACTAATAGCCAGGGTGAAGATCAAGATTCTGTGGCTCATTAAGCTACACAATCCAGGATCCAACCCATATTTTATGTCAAACCCGAAAGGGTATTTAAACTCATGACTAGTAGGTCCACATTCAGCATTCTACATCTAACTACTGAGGAAGGAACAACGTTCCGAAACGCGTCTAGTGTGTATTAGACCAAGGCTACTGGTGCGGTTTTGTATCCTGCTAAACAAAAGGACTTTCTCCATCATTGAAAGAAATTTCATGCCATCCAGCTTGTATATCAATGCCATAGAACAGAGTTAAACTATTGAGTAAACTCTGCTACATCAAGTTCCGGTAACCTGACGGGCTCAAGCAAGTTACATCTTAGCTGCACTGACTTCCGCCAACCCTCCGGCTCCAAGCACCTACGTCACTAACCAGCGACTTGCCATCCAGCTGGTCACGTGGGACGCTGAGAGAACGTGTCGGAAGCCCGCTCACAGAGTGGAGAAAGAGCGAACGCTGCAATTCTCAAGGCAGCATTATCATCACCGTCAAAAGGTACCGAAACATAGAGATTACCAACATAACTTTTGAACCTATTTGGTTCTAACAACTTGGCATTTGGGCATTCAGTCAAAGGACATTTTCTGTGGTCCCAATTGAAAGTTCGCAGGTCCAGTATAGTCTTAAGGTCTCATTTATTTTAGGAGTACTCCAGCTTGTATAAGTTAGTGCGTGAGCTCCGCACTGTTTATATATTTATACAGTATACACATATATGTATTTGTGCTGATATGTTGACCTATATGTATTTTATAATAATAAATATTGCAATTGATGCAAAAATACTGTGAGCCAGCCTATATTATTATTCTATTAATAAATATAGATAGTGTGACTACACTAAACCGCTGGTCCGGATATAAGAGTGCCCATTCATTTCTTTGATACAAATTTTCTTGGTGACCTGAGTGTGACATCAGATTGGTGCACCTTGCTATCCCCAATCAGAGGAAGAGCCGTCCTATATCCTCCTTTTTCAGATTTTACCACCAACACTACGCACTGTTTAAATGCCACTGCCGCTTCCTAGTTGAACCCCTGCACCGCTACTTTTCAGGCAGGTAGGCTCCCTCGAAGCGGGTGGTCTACCCCTGGCAAGTTTTGCTCCTGATCTTCCACTGCTGCCACCCTGCTGACTCCCGCCCATGCTAGTGACTTGATGGTTCTGCTGCTGACTCACGGGCAAGCTTCCACCATCTTCTCCCGATGATGATGAAGCCCCTTCATCACCCGGCTCCCAAGTGCGATCAGCTACATCATCATCATCGAGTACTGTCAGCACTGATGTCCTCCTCAACGGTATCTGGGTCAGGAGCCTGACCACTCACAACACCAGCTACTGCGCCACTCTCCTCATTGCTACTTGCCCATCTAGTGGAGAAAGCAGCAGATGTCTCCTCCAGATCTTGGCTGGGCAGCAGCTGCTGACTGTCCTCTAGTAGCTCGTCCTAGCTGTATAGTAGAGCTGAGTCCACAGCATACAATTTATCTATGGCTCTGGGAACAGAAAAGGACAGAGGTTGAGGACAGGTGAGGGCGCAGGACCTGCTCTAGGGCCATGCCAACTAAGGGTTGTGTATGACGAACCCACTGACTCTTGGCTCAAGAACCGCTGGGTTGCTGGTCACAACACGACCACTAACTGAGGCTGGGAGCTCAGGCCTCTCGCTGCGACTCCTGCTGCCACGGCCCCTTACTCTGCTGTGACCTCTGCCTGCGCCAGAATCATTTAGGCCCCTGCCACTCCCGTGTGCAGGGCCTGGCATTTCTCTGCCTGACATACTGTTAGATCAAATAAATAAAAAGGAAATTAAAACACCCCACAAAAGCCTTTACTACAG